>NC_091471.1:231819340-232014340 GCF_036971445.1 Narcine bancroftii | reverse complement strand
GATACAGTGTTGGCATATTACCAACTGAGATCCTACTTGAAGGACAAATTGGGAAGCAGTCTGAGGTTACCAGAGGGAAGTAATTTTGAATATGTGATTACAGACACAATGATAATCAAAAAATTTATAACAAACATGTATATTAAACTACAAGAAAAGGAGAATGAGGAAACAAATGGTAAAACTAAACGAAAATGGGAACAAGATCTAAACATAAAGATAAAGAATGAAACATGGGAGAAGTTATGCTCAGGAACTATGAGAAATACAATAAATACGAGGTTACGTATGATACAATATAACTGGATACACTGGCTGCACATTACACCTCAAAAGTTAAATAAATGGGACCCAACAGTATCTGACAGATGATTTCGCTGTAAAAAGGAAATGGGAACAACAATTCATGCAATCTGGACATGTGAGAAAGTGAAAAAATTTTGGGAAGATCTAAACCAGATATTAAATAAAATCACAAAAAGCAATATACCAAAAAACCCAGAGATCTTCCTCCTAAGTAACATAAAATACAAAGAATTTGGACTCGATTTGGATGGAGCACAAAAAAGATTTGTTATGATAGCCCTAGCTGTAGCAAAAAAATGTATTATGTCAGCCTGGAAATTAGAAGATAACTTAAGAATACAACAATGGTATATAGAAATGAATAAATATATTCCATTAGAAAAAAATAACATATAATTTAAGAAATAACATTACAATATTTGAACAAATATGGGAGCCATACATGAAACATAATAGAGAAAACCTACCGTGGACATCTACCACCTAAAATGACAGAAGGAGAAGAGAATGAAAAGAACTGACTCAGTGGAATTTCTTGTTTATTTTTATTGAGCGACAACATTGTTTGACGGGTTTAATGTATCTTATTTTCTGAACTTTAAATAAATGGGAGGGGAGGTAGGGAGGGGAGGAGGGAAGGGGGGGGAGAAAACGACACTATATATTTAAGAAGGAAAATGTATGTATCTTGATCTATATGGTTTATAGTGTGAAAAATAAAAAAATTAAAAAAAACATGCCATTGAATTGGGTTGACTGCAGTAGGAGGGGAGGGATTCGTGTGGGAGGGGGTGGGTGTATTCTGGAGGGAGGTGGAAACGTGAAGGGATCACAAATGTGTGTGGCTCTGTGAGGGGTTGGTGCTGACGCAGTCAGTGAAGGGTTTGGAACTTTTGGGAAGGGGTGAGGGGGTGATTCGGGAGTTGGACGGCTCAGATGGGGTCAGGGAGTGGGATGGATTGGGGGAGGAAAATGGGTTAGGACCCCTTCTTGCTTCCTTTAATCCTTCCCTCCTTGGTTCACTCCTGCAGGTTCGGTGACGGCAGCACGCACAGAGCAACATCATCCCCCCTCCGCACCACCCCTCCTTCAAGCAGCGTCGGCAGCCGGACCCCCGCTGGTGGCCGGACCCTACTCTCCCCCCTATCTGCCCTACGGACCCCAGCAGTTCACTGGGCAGCCAGCTGTGATGCAGGCCATGGCACAGTACCACTCACAGGTGGGTAGTCTTCACCCCCTTACCCCGTTTCCCTCTCCTCTCCCTCCTTCTACTATCTCCCCTATCCTTAACCCCTCTCCTCTCCCGCTTTCCTGCTCTCACCCCCCTTTCCCTGCCTCCTTTTCTTCCCCTCTCCTATTCTCCCACCTCCCCTTCCCATCTCATTCCCTCTCGCTACCCTCAACCCCTCTCCCTCACTTCCTTCTCTCCCCTCTCCCCCTCTTACACCCTCCTCCCCTTCCCTTCTTACCCCATTCTCCCACCTTTCCCCTCGTTCTTCCACTTTTCACCTCTCCCCTCTCTTCTTCCCTTCCCTCACCTCCTCTTACCCTTTTCCCTACCCACTCTCCTTCCTCACCCCCCTTTCCCCTCCTCTAACCCCCTTCCACCCTCACCCTCCTCCCCTGTTCTATCTCTACCCCTTTCCCCTTTTCCCCTCTCTGCTCTCACTCCCCATTTCTATCTCCTTCACTCCACTTTCCTGCTTTCCCCATCCCTTCCTTTTGTCTCTCTCCAAATAGCCTTCCCTTCCTTCGCTACTATCCCCGCTCGCTCCCACCCTCTTTATTACCCCCCCCTCGCTTGCTGCTCTTCCCCCCCTCTCTCTCTCTCCCTCCCATCTCTGCCCTACCTCCCTCGCCCATCTGTCTTCCACCACTCTCACTCCTTCGCTCTCTCCACAGCCGGTCTATGCCTCCATGATCCAGAGTAACCCTCGAATGATGGGGTCTGCAGCCCACCCTCAGTCCATCGTGTCCAGCGCCGGCCCACAGTACCCCTCCACAGAGCAGGCACCTCCACAGGCCATGTATGGTGAGTCAACCCACACCCAGCTTAGGTTGGGCAAGGGATGGGTGGGAGAGGAGGGAGTGGGAGAGGGGGGAATGAAAGAGAGGGGAGTGTGGGGGAGGGAGAGTGAGAGGTGGAGGAGGAGGGATTGGGAGGACGGGGGAGTTTGGGGCGGACGAAGGGAGGGGAGGACATGGGTGCAGAGGGTGGGGGTGGGAAAAGGGGAGGATGAGAGGGAGTGGAGAAAGGGAGGGGTGAGTGGAAGGGATGAGAGGAGAGGAGGGAGAGGGGAGGTCGTGGGGGGGGTTGGATAAGGATGGGTGGGCTGCATCCTCGGGTTCTCAGTGCTCACCCTCTCTCTTTCCCTCTGCAGTGTCAGCAGGAGTGCCCCAAGCCTATCCTCACACTGCTCCCATCCATCATCACACCGGCCACCCCCAACCTGCCACCACCCCCACTGGCAGCCAGCAACAAGGGCAGCATGCAGCTCCCAGCCCCGTGCAGGTAACTCCACTGCCCACCCCACATCCCCCACTCCTCTCTCACCCCACATCCCCCCTCCTCTCTCCCCCTCACCCCCACATCCCACTTCCCCCTCACCCCACATCTCCCCTCCTCCTCTCTCCTCCCCTCACCCCACATTCCCCCCCTCCTCTACCCCTCCCATTCTCTCACCTCACATTCCCCCCTTTCTCCCCTCTCCCCTCCACATCCCCCCTTCTGCTCTCACCCCTTATCCCCTCCCCCTCTGTCTCCCCTCTCATCCCTCTCACCCCACATCCCCACTCCTCTCTTTTCCCTCTTCCCCCTCTCACCCATACCCCTTCCCCTCTCTGTTCGCTCTCCCCCTCCTCTGTCTCCCCCTCCTCTCTGTCCCCCTCCTCTCTCCCTCCTTCTCTCTTCCCCACCTCACCCCGTCCTTTCTCTCTGTTCTCTCTTCCCCACCTATCCCTCCCACTCCTCTCTGTCCCTTTTCTCACCCCTCTGCCCATTCTCTTGCTACCCATTCTCTCCCCCTCTCATTACCCACTCCTCTCTCCCCCTTTCTCTCCTCCTCACCTCTCTCCTTCCCTCCTCCTACCCTCTCTCAACCACACTTTCTTTCCCCCCTCCCACCTGCCCTGGAGTAATGGGGTGCATTTGGACTGACGGATCCCTGGGGTAATGGAGTGGAGGAGCTGTCAGATCCATGGGGTAGCAGGAAGTGGATGGGCCAATTGGCCTGGATCTGTTTTGGCATGGATACTGACTGTGTGTCTTTCTCTCCCTCTCTGTTCGCACAGCACCAGGGAGGACAAGCGACCCACATGAACAACCCACAGGCTCAGCAGAACCTGTACCACGCTGCTCTGACCCCCACCCCTCCCTCCATCACCCCTGCCCCTAACCCACAGTCCCCCCAGACCAGCTTTCCCCAGCAGGCCGTCTACGCACTGCATCCCCATCAACAGTTGCAGCACCCGTATAGTAACATGGCCCATGTGTCACAGGTGGGGACCACTCTGTGTGTGTGTGTGTGGTTTTGTGTGTGTGTGTGAGAGAGAGACAGACCAACATTTTGTGTGTGTGACCAACACTCTGTGTCTGCACGCTGGATTGCGCATCTGCACGTGCGAGTACATTCAAGGGTGTGTGTATGCATCCTTGACACGCAGCATTAAATGAGGATAACGTTAAACTCTCTCTCCCTCTCCACTCTCTCTGGCAGACCCACGTACAGTCTGGTATGGCAGGGCCCCATCACCATCCTGGGGCCTCCCATCACACCCAGGTGATGCTGCTCCCTGCCCCTCAGACCCACGGGCCTCCTACCCCACAGGCTGCCCCACACAGTGGAGTGGCGGCCATGTCGGCCAACGCCCCAACTCACTATACCTACATCGGTCACCATCAAGGTAAGGAAGCCTAGTTGAGGACTTGAGATGGAGACGGACAGGGGAGAGGGAGCTTCACTTTGTGTTCCACCCCGGAAGTGTGACGGGAGTGGGAGGGAGCTTCACTCTGTCCAACCCCGGAAGTGTGTGATGGGACCGGGGAGAGGGAGCTTCACTCTGTGTCCCACCCCCCGGGAGTGTGTGATGGGACGGGGGGGGGGGGTGTGTGGGGGGGGGGGGGAGACTGAACTTCACTCTGTGTCCAACCCCGGGAGTGTGTGACGGGACTGGGGAGAGGAAGCCTCACTCTGTGTCCCACCCCGGGAGTGTGTGACGGGACAGGAGGAAAGGTAGCTTCACCCTGAGACTGACATTCTTTCTCTCTCCCCACAGTTCCTGTGCAGACCCACCAGCAGCCGCTGTTCCATCCACAGGCGAACTGATCCCGTTCCCAGCAGCTGCCTCCCATTGAGGGATATTCTGAGCTGAATGGCAGGAGGCCCACACTGGATTGGAGCTCGTCCCTGAGTTGACCCGCTCCCAGCAGCCCCTCCTGAGGGGCATCCTCTCCCCACCCACCCGCTCCCAGCAGCCCCTCTTGAGGGGCATCCTCTCCCCACCCACCCCCTCCCTCTTGCCCCCTCTCCCAACACCCTCCCTGTCTGACCACCTCTCTCCTCCCTCTTCCTTCCTTTCACGCTCCCTACTTCCTGCCTCACCATCCTTTCTCCTCATCCATCCTCCACTCTCCACCTTCTTCCTCCACCCAACTCCTTCCATCCAGCCTCTCCCCAATCTCATTCGCTCCACCCTTCATCTTCCTCCATCACCTTCCTTGCTTTCCACCCTCCTCTTCTACCCCACACTTTACCACCAACCTTCCTCCATCATCTGCTCTCACCATCTCTGTCCCCTCTCACATTCCCCCACTCTGTTCTCCCTCCTCTCACTCTTACACTCTCTCCCACGTTTTACTCCCCCTCCCTGTCCCCATCTCTCTCCCCACTCCCCCTCACTCTCTCCTCTTGCTCCTCTCTCTCCTCCTCTTTCACCCTTCTCTCCTCCATCTCTTATTTTGTATGAAAAAACAAAACAAAAAAAAATAAAACTGAATTAATTGACCATGGGTGATTTTAATTGTTGCTCTCAGCGACATATGAGGTTGGGTGTAGGGGACCGGAGGGGGTTACAGAGACAGGGAGGGGTGTGGGGACCAGAGGGGGTTATAGTGACAGGGAGGGGTGTAGGGGACCAGAGGGGGTTTCGGAGTCAGGGAGGGGTGTCGGGGACCGGAGGGGGTTACAGAGACAGGGAGGGGTGTAGGGGACCGGAGGGGGTTACGGAGACAGGGAGGGTGTCAGGAACCGGATGTGATTTGCAGAGACGGAGCTGTGTCGGATGCCGCACTGCGTGCCCTGTTCAGGGTTTCCTCGTGGTTACTGCACCGATCTGTGCACCATGGCAAGGTCTCACTGCGCAAGCTCATTTGCCATCTCTTGTCAGCTTCATTCCTGCAGCACAAAGTGAGGGTCTCTCATTCCCATTCCTCTGCATTCACCATCATCAAACCCTTTGGTGTTGGGGAAGAACCCCCTCACCTCTCCCACCGGGAAACGACCATAATCTCTGCTCTCTGTACTTGGGGAAGGTTTCCTAGTTGCCGAGACCATTATCATGTTGAACAGCATCAAGTTCCTCCTCATCATTCTGTCCCCATACCCCAAGATCTTATTTATTCTACAACACTCCCCACCGTTCACTGTGTCAGTCCCCGTACCCCGAGATCTCTATTCTATAACACTCCCCACCGTTCACCTTGTCGCTCCCCATACCCTGAGATCTCTCTGTTCTACAACACTCCCCACCCACCGTTCACCGTGTATATTGATCAATTTTTCAAAATCGAATTATTCAAATCCTCCATCCCCACCCCCATGGAACCCCGTCTCCATATTTATACACATCATTAGTTGGCATCTTTGGTTTCACTTTATACAATATTTATTGTTGACAATCTTCAGAGGGGTTACAGAGACGGGGAGGGGTGTAGGGGACCAGAAGGGGTTACAGAGCTGGGGAGGGGTGTAGGGGACCGGAGGGGGTAAGAGACGGGGAGGGTTGGAGGGGACCAGAGGGGGTTACAAAGACAGGGAGGGGTGTAGGGGATGAGTGGGGTTACAGAGACAGGGAGGGGTGTAGGGCACCAGAGAGAGACAGGGAGGGGTGCAGGGGACTGGACGGGTTACAGAGACAGGGAAGGGGGTGGAGTCGACGAGGGGTTTACAGAGACAGGGAAGGGGGTGGAGTGAGGACAGGTTCAGCATGACAAGAAAGGGTGTCGTGGTGAGTTGTATTTGTGATGGGTCGTTTGGTGCTTTGATGCATCCTGAGTTTCCATGTGGTTGGATTTCAGGACAATGTCTGTGAAGAGATGGTCAGCGTGATATGAGAGGCTGAAGACATCATTCGCTCTCCCACCACCCTCTTTCTACCCCTCCCCACCTCCCTGACCCTCTCTACCCCTCTTATTCTCTTCCCCTCTCCTCTCTCCCCTTCTGCCTTATCTCCATCCATCCATTTTTCCCCAATGCCTCTTCTATCCTTCCTCCCACCCTCCATCCTTTCCCCATCTCCCCAAACCGGCCTACATCACTCCCCTCCCTCACTCAATATCCTCACATCCTCTCCATCTCCCAACCTCCTTCTGCACCCCCTCCTCCCTCCCCTTCAACTTCCCTTTTGGCACATTGTCCTTCATAAATCAAAGTATTGAGTACAGGAGTTGGGATTTTATGGTAAAGTTGTACAAGACATTGGTGAGGGCAAATTTGGAGCATTGTGTGCAGTTTTGGTCACCGAACTACAGAAAAAAATCACAATAAGATAGAAAGATGAAGAGAAGATTTACTAGGATGTTGCCCAGACTTCAGGAAATGAGTTACAGGGAAAGGTTAAACAGGTTAAAAAGGTTAAACTGGAACATAGAAGAATGAGGGGAGATTTGATCGAGGTGTTTAAAATGATAAGGGGGACAGAGAGTAAATGTAGGTCGGCTTTTCTCACTGAGGGTGGGTGAGATTCCAACCAGAGGACACGGGTCAAGGGTGAAAGAGCAAAAGTTTAAGGGGGTACTTCACACAGAGAGAGAGGTGGAGGGGGGGGGTGTGAAATGAGGGAATCCAGGGTCAATTTTAATATTGAAGAATAATTTGGACAGGTAAATGGATGGGAGGGGTATGGAGGGCTATGAGCAGGGAGCAGGTCATTGGGATGAAGCAGAATATTGTCTGCCACAGATTATATAAAGGCTGAAGAGCCTGTTTCTATGCTGTCGTTCTCTAGTTTCATGATTTCATTTCATTTCCCCTTGTACTTACACCCAATCACCTTAAAGGTTCACCGTGTTGGTCCCCGTAACCCTAGGTCTCTCAGTTCTACAACACACCCCACCGTTCACCGTGTCGGTCCCCATACCCCAAGGTCTCTGTTCTACAACACTCCCCACCGTTCACCGTGTCGGTCCCGTTACCCCGAGGTCTCTCTGTTCGACGACACTCCCCACCGTTCATTGTGTCGGTCCCCGTACCCCGAGGTCTCTCTGTTCGGCAACACTCCCCATCGTTCATCGTGTCAGTCCCCGTACCCCGAGGTCTCTGTTCGACAACACTCCCCACCGTTCACCGTGTCGGTCCCCGTACCCCGAGGTCGCTCTGTTCCACAATACAAAACTCTCTGTCCCTGTTTGTCGTTACAGGATGTGCCCCAATGGCCCTTCTACACCTATCTCCTCCCCCATTTCTGAGCCTTTTTCTCCAAACCTTGTCTGATGTTTGGCGCTCTGACAGGTTGCAATAATCAGAAGAATCCATTTTCTCATAGTCTGGAAAAGGACACAGAGAGGAGGATGCATCACATTGGAGAGGGAGCTTCACTCTGTGTCACACCCTGTGAGTGTGTGACGGGACGGGGGAGAGGGGGCTTCACCCTGTGTCCCAACCCGGGAGTGTGTGACAGGACGGGGTGAGGGGGCTTCACTCTGTCCCACCCTGGGAGTGTGCGACAGAAGGGGGGAAAGGGGGCTTCACTCAGTGTCCCACCCCGGGAGCATGTGACGGGACAGGGGGAGAGGGGGCTTAACTATGTGTCCCACCCTGGGACCGTGACGTGACAAGGGGAGAAGGGGCTTCACTCTGTGTCCCAACCCGGGAGTGTGTGACAGGACGGTGTGAGGGGGCTTCACTCTGTGTTTCACCCTGGGAGTGTGTGACGGGATGGGGAGCTTCACTCTGTTTCCCACTCAGGGAGTGTGTGACGGGAAGGGGGAGAGGGAGCTTCACTGTGTCCCAACCCGGAAGTGTGTGACAGGACGGGGTGAGGGGCCTTCACTCTGTGTCCCACCCCAGCAGTGTGTGTGTTGGGACAGGGGGAGAGGGGACTTCACTCCGTGTCCCACTCCAGGAATGTGTGTCGGGACAGTGGGAGAGGGGACTTCACTCTGTGTCCCACCACGGGAGATATAACGGGACAGGTGAGAAGGTGCTTCACTGTGTGTCTGAGAGTGTTTGATAGGACAGGGGGAGACGAAGCTACACTCTGGCCCCCATCCGGGAGTGTGTGACAGGGCAGGTGGAGGCGGGGCTTCACTCTGTGTCCCACCACGGGAGATGAAATGGGACGGGAGAGAGGGTGCTTCACTCTGTGTGTCTGGGAGTTTGTGATGGGACGGGGAGACGGAGCTTCACACCATGTCCCACCCGGGAGTGTATGATGGGACGGGGGGAGAGGGGGCTTCATTCTGTGTTCCACCCCGGGAGTGTGTGACGTGACGGGGGGACAGGGGGCTTCACTCTGTGTCCCACCACAGGAGTGTGTGACGAGACAGGCGGAGAGAGGGTTTCACTCTGTATCCCACCCTGGGACTGCTTGACGGGACAAGGGAAGAAGGGGCTTCACTCTGTGTTTCTGGGACTATGTGATGGGAAAAGGGGAGAGGGGGCTTCACTCTGTCCCAACCCGGAAGTGTGTGAGAGGATGGGGTGAGAGGGCTTCACACTGTGTCCCACCCCAGGAGTGTGTGACAGGTCGGAGGGAGAGAGGGCTTCAATCTGTGTCCCACCCCAGGAGTGTGTGACGAGACAGGGGGAGAGGGGGCTTCACTCTGTGTCCCACCCTGGGACAGCGTGACGGAGCAAGGGGAGAAGGGTCTTCACTCTGTGTGTCTGGGAGTATGTGATGGTACAGAGGGAGAGGGAGCTTCACTCAGTGTCCCATACCGGGAGTGTGTGACAGGACGGGGTGAAGGGGCTTCACTCTGTGTCCCACCCCAGGAGTGTGCGTCGGGACTGGGGGAGAAGGGGCTTCATTCTGTGTGTCTGGGAGTGTGTGACGGGATGGGAGGAGATGGGTCTTCACCCTGTGTCCCACCCCGGGAGTGTGTGACAGGACGAAATGAGGGGGCTTCACTCTGTGAACCACCCTGGGAGTGTGTGACGGGACGAGGGGAGAGGGGGCTTCACTCTGTGTCCCACCACAGGAGTGTGTGTCGGGACAGAGGAGAGGGAGCTTCACTCTGTGTGCCTGGGAGTGTGTGATGGGTCAGGGGGAGAGGGAGCTTCACTCTGTGTCGCAACCGGGAGTGTTTGACGACACGGGGGTGGGGGGTGGGAGAGGGAGCTTTAATCTGTGTCACGCCCCGTGAGTATGTGACAGGACGGGGAAAGAGGGGGCTTCACTCTGAGTCCCACACCGGGAATGTGTAATGCGACGGGTGGAGGAACATCACTCTGTCTCCCACCCCGGGAGTGTGTGACGGGAGGGGGGAGAGGGGGCCTCACCCTGTGTGCCACCCCGGGAGTGTGTGACAGGACAAGGTGATGGGGCTTCATTCTGTGACCCACCCCTGGAGTGTGTGACAGGACGGAGGGAGAGGGGGCTTCAATCTGTGTCCCACCCCAGGAGTGTGTGACGAGATGGGGGGAGATGGGGCTTCACTCTGTGTTCCACCCCGGGAGTGTGTGATGGGACAGGGAGAGAGGGGGCTTTACTCTGTGTGTCTGGGAGTGTATTTTGCGACAGGGGGAGACGGAGCTTCACTCTGTGTCGCAACGGGGAGTGTTTGATGACATGGGGGTGGGGGGTGGGAGAGGAAGCTTTCATCTATGTCACGCCCCATGAGTATGTGACAGGACGGGGAAAGAGGGGGCTTCACTCTGAGTCCCACCCTGGGACAGCGTGACGGAACAAGGGGAGAAGGGGCTTCACTCTGTGTGTCTGGGAGTATGTGATGGTACAGGGGGAGAGGGAGCTTCACTCATTGTCCCACACCGGGAGTATGTGACAGGATTGGGTGAGCGGGCTTCACTCTGTGTCCCATCCCAGGAGTGTGTGTCGGGATAGGGGGAGAGGGAGTTTCACTCTGTTTCACCCCTGGAGTGTGTGAAGGGACGGGGAGAGGGAGCTTCACTCTGTGTGTCTGGGAGTGTGTGATGGGTCAGGGGAGATGGAGCTTCACTCTGTGATCCACACCGGGAATGTGTGACAGGACGGGGGTAGAGGGGGCTTCATTCTGTGTCCCACCCCGCGAGTGTGTGACGGGATGGGGAGCTTCACTCTGTCTCCCACTCAGGGAGTGTGTGACGGGAAGGGGGAGAGGGAGCTTCACTCTGCATCCCACCCCAGGAGTGTGTGTCAGGACAGTGGGAGAGGGTGCTTCACTCTGTGTCCCACCCGGGTGTGTTTGACGACACGGTGGGGAGGGGGTGGGAGAGGGAGCTTTACTCTGTGTCACGCCCCGTTACTGTGTGACAGGACGGGGAAAGAGGGGGCTTCACTCTCAGTCCCACACGGGGAGTGTGTAATGCGACGGGTGGAGGGAGCTTCATTCTGTGTCCCACCCCGGGAGTGTGACGGGAAGGGGGAGAGGGAGCTTCACTCTGCGTCCCACCCAAAGAGTGTGTGTCAGGACAGTGGGAGAGGGTGCTTCACTCTGTGTCCCACCCGGGAGTGTTTGACGACATGGGGGGAGGTGGCTTCACTCTGTGACCCACCCCAGGAGTATGTGTCGGGATAGGGGGAGAGGGATTTTCACTCTGTGTTTCACCCCTGGAGTGCGTGAAGGGACGGGGAGAGGGAGCTTTACTGTGTGTCTGGGAGTGTGTGAGGGTCAGGGGAGGCGGAGCTTCACTCTGTGTCCCACACCAGGAGTGTGTGTCGGGAATGGGGGCTTCACTCTGTGTTTCACCCCGGGAGTATGTGACGGGATGGGGGAGAGGGAGCTTCACTCTGTGTGTCTGGGAGTGTGTGATGGGACAGGGGGAGATTGAGCTTCACTCCATGTCCAACCCCGGGAATGTGTTACAGGACGGGGGGAGAGGGGGCTTCACTCTGTGTCCCACCCTTGGAGTGTGTGACGGAACAGAGGGACAGGTGCTTCACTCTGTGTCCCACCCCAGGAGTGTGTGATGGAACGGCGGGAAAGGGAGCTTCACTCTGTGATCCTCTCCGGGATTGTGTGATGGGAGAGGGACCTTCATTCTTTGTCCCACCCCGGGAGTGTGTGATGGGACAGGGAGAGAGGGGGCTTTACTCTGTGTGTCTGGGAGTGTGTGTTGCGACAGGGGGAGATGGAGCTTCACACTGTGGCCTGCCCGGAGGTGTTTGACGACACGGGGGGTTGGGGGGGGAGAGGGAGAGAGGGAGCTTTACTCAGTGTCACGCCCAGTGAGTGTGTGACAGGACGGTGGGAGAGGGGGCTTCACCCTGTGTCCCACCCCGGGAGTGTGTGACAGGACAGGGGGAGAGGGGACTTCACTCTGTGTCCCACCCTGGGTCAGCGTGACGGGACAAGGGGAGAAGGGGCTTCACTCTGTGTGTCTGGGAGTATGTGATGGGACAGTGGGAGAGGGTGCTTCACTCTGTGTCAACCCCGGGAGTGTGTGACGGGACGGGGGAGAGGGAGCTTTACTGTGTGTGTCTGGGAGTGTGTGATGGGTCAGGGGAGGCGGAGCTTCACTCTGTGTGTCTGGGAGTGTGTGATGGGACAGGGGAAGATTGAGCTTCACTCCATGTCCAACCCCTGGTGTGTGTGACGGGACAGGGGGAGACGGAGCTTCACTCTGTGTTCCACCCCAGGAGTGTGTGATGGGACAGGGAGTGAGGGGGCTTTACTCTGTGTGTCTGGGAGTGTGTGTTGCGACAGGGGGAGATGGAGCTTCACTCTGTGTCCTGCCCGGAGGTGTTTGACGACACGGGGGGTTGGGGGGGGGAGAGGGAGCTTTACTCAGTGTCACGCCCAGTGAGTGTGTGACAGGACGGTGGGAGAGGGGGCTTCACCCTGTGTCCCACCCTTGGAGTGTGTGACGGAACAGAGGGACAGGTGCTTCACTCTGTGTCCCACCCCAGGAGTGTGTGACGGAACGGCGGGACAGGGAGCTTCACTCTGTGATCCACTCCGGGATTGTGTGATAGGAGAGGGACCTTCATTCTTAGTCCCAACCCGGGAGTGTGTGACGGGACGGGAGCGAGAGAGCTTCTCTGTGTCCCACCCTGGGAGTGTGTGACGGAAAGGGGGAGGGGGAGTTTCACTCTGTGTGTCTGTGAGTGTGTGATGGGACAGGGAGAGAGGGAGCTTCATTCTGTGGACCACCCCGGGAATATGTGACAGAATAGGGAGCTTCACTCTGTCTCCCAAACTGGGAGTGTGTGACGGGAAGGGGGAAAGGGAGCTTCACTCTGTGTCACTCCCCGGGAGAGTGTGACAGGACGGGGTGAGGGACTTTACTCTGAGTCCACCCCGGGAGTGTGTGACGGAAAGGGGGAGGGGGTTTCACTCTGTGTGTCTGTGAGAGTGACGGGAAGGGGGAAAGGGAGCTTCACTCTATGTCACTCCCCGGGAGAGTGTGACATGACGGGGTGAGGGACTTCACTCAGTGTCCACCCCAGGAATGTGTGACGGGAGAGGGGACTTCACTCTGTCTCCCACTCAGGGAGCGTGTGACAGGAAAGGGGAGAGGGAGCTTCACTCTGCGTCTCACCCCAGGAGTGTGTGTCAGGACAGTGGGAGAGGGTGCTTCACTCTGTGTCAACCCCGGGAGTGTGTGACGTGACTGGGGAGAGGGGGCATCAATCTGAGTCCCACCACGGGAGTGTGTGACGGGATGGTGGGAGAGGGGGCTTAACCCTGTGTGCCACCCCAGGAGTGTGTGACAGGACAAGGTGAGAGGGCTTCATTCTGTGACCCACCACTGGAGTGTGTGAGAGGACGGGGGGAGAGGGGGCATCAATCTGTGTCCCATCCCAGGAGTGTTTGACAACACAGGGTGGGGGGGGAGGAGAGGGAGCTTTACTCTGTGTCACGCCCAGTGAGTGTATGATGGGACGGGGGAGAGGGGGCTTCACCCTGTGTCCCAACCCGGGAGTGTGTGACAGGCCGGGGTGCGGGGGTTTACTCTGTGTCCCACCCCAGCAGTGTGCGTCGTGACAGTGGGGGAATGGGCTTCTCTCTGTCCCACACTGGGAGTGTGTGACGGAAAGTGGGCTTCACACAGTGTCACACCACGGGAGTATGTGACGGGAAAGGGGGAGAGGGGACTTCACTCTGTGTCCCACCCTGGGTCAGCGTGACGGGACAAGGGGAGGAGGGGCTTCACTCTGTGTGTCTGGGAGTGTGTGATGGGACAGGGGAAGATTGAGCTTCACTCCATGTCCAACCCCAGGAGTGTGTTACAGATCAGGGGGAGAGGGTGCTTCACTCTGTGTCCCACCTTGGGAGTGTGTGACGGAACAGAGGGACAGGTGCTTCACTCTGTGTCCCACCCCAGGAGTGTGTGATGGAACGGCGGGAAAGGGAGCTTCACTCTGTGATCCTCTCCGGGATTGTGTGATGGGAGAGGGACCTTCATTCTTTGTCCCACCCCGGGAGTGTGTGACGGGACGAGATGTGGGGGCTTCACTCTATGAACCACCTCGGGAGGGTGTGACGGGACGGGGGGAGAGGGGGCTTCACTCTGTGTCCCACCCTGGGTCAGCGTGACGGGATAAGGGGAGAAGGGGCTTCACTCTGTGTGTCTGGGAGTATGTGATGGGACAGTGGGAGAGGGTGCTTCACTCTGTGTCAACCCCGGGAGTGTGTGACGGGACGGGGGAGAGGGAGCTTTACTGTGTGTGTCTGGGAGTGTGTGATGGGTCAGGGGAGGCGGAGCTTCACTCTGTGTGTCTGGGAGTGTGTGATGGGACAGGGGAAGATTGAGCTTCACTCCATGTCCAACCCCTGGTGTGTGTGACGGGACAGGGGGAGACGGAGCTTCACTCTGTGTTCCACCCCAGGAGTGTGTGATGGGACAGGGAGAGAGGGGGCTTTACTCTGTGTGTCTGGGAGTGTGTGTTGCGACAGGGGGAGATGGAGCTTCACTCTGTGTCCTGCCCGGAGGTGTTTGACGACAAGGGGGGTTGGGGGGGGGAGAGGGAGCTTTACTCAGTGTCACGCCCAGTGAGTGTGTGACAGGACGGTGGGAGAGGGGGCTTCACCCTGTGTCCCACCCCGGGAGTTTGTGACAGGACGAGATGTGGGGGCTTCACTCTATGAACCACCTCGGGAGGGTGTGACGGGACGGGGGGAGAGGGGGCTTCACTCTGTGTCCCACCCTGGGACAGCGTGACGGGACAAGGGGAGAAAGGGCTTCACTCTGTGTGTATGGGAGTATGTGATGGGACAGGGGGAGATGGTGCTTTACTCTGTGTCCCACACCGGGAATGTGTGACGGGACGGGGGGAGAGGGGGCTTCACTCTGTGTCCCAACCCGGGAGTGTGTGACAGGACGGGGTGAGGGGTCTTCACTCTGTGTTTCACCCCGGAAGTGTTTCACGGGACGGGGGAGAGGGAGCTTTACTGTGTGTGTCTGGGAGTGTGTGATGGGTCAGGGGAGGTGGAGCTTCACTCTGTGTCCCACACCTGAAGTGTGTGTTGGGAGAGGGGGCTTCACTCTGTGTTTCACCCCAGGAGTATGTGACGGGATGGCGGAGAGGTAGCTTCACTCTGTGTGTCTGGGAGTGTGTGATTGGACAGGGGGAGACGGAGCTTCACTCTGTGTCTCACCCCGCGAGTGTGTGACGGGATGGGGGCAGAGGGCGCTTCACTCTATCCCACCCCGCGAGTGTGTGACGGGACGGCAGGGGAGGTGGATTCACTCTATGTCCCACCCCAGGAGTGCGTGATGGGACGGGGTGAGAGTGCTTCGCTCTGTGTCCCACCCCAGGAGTGTGTGACAGGACGGGGTGAGGGGTCTTCACTCTGTGTTTCACCCCGGAAGTATTTCACGGGACGGGGGAGAGGGAGCTTTACTGTGTGTGTCTGGGAGTGTGTGATGGGTCAGGGGAGGCGGAGCTTCACTCTGTGTCCCACACCAGAAGTGTGTGTCGGGAGAGGGGGCTTCACTCTGTGTTTCACCCCAGGAGTATGTGACGGGATGGTGGAGAGGGAGCTTCACTCTGTGTGTCTGGGAGTGTGTGATTGGACAGGGGGAGACGGAGCTTCTCTCTGTGTCTCACCCCGCGAGTGTGTGACGGGACGGGGGCAGAGGGCGCTTCACTCTATCCCATCCCGCGAGTGTGTGACGGGACGGCGGGGGAGGTGGATTCACTCTGTGTCCCACCCCAGGAGTGCGTGATGGGACGGGGTGAGAGTGCTTCACTCTGTGTCCCACCCCAGGAGTGTGAGTCGGGACAGGGGGAGAGGGGACTTCATTCTCTGTCCCACCACGGGAGATGTTACGGGACGGGAGAGAGGGAGCTTCACTCTGTGTGTCTGGGAGTGTGTGATGTGACAGGGGAAGATTGCGCTTCACTCCATGTCCAACCCCGGGAGTGTGTTACAGATCGGGGGGAAAGGGTGCTTCACTCTGTGTCCCACCTTGGGAGTGTGTGACGGAACAGAGGGACAGGTGCTTCACTCTGTGTCCCACCCCAGGATTGTGTGATGGAACGGCGGGAAAGGGAGCTTCACTCTGTGATCCACTCCGGGATTGTGTGATGGGAGAGGGACCTTCATTCTTTGTCCCACCCCGGGAGTGTGTGACAGGACGAGATGTGGGGGCTTCACTCTATGAACCACCCCGGGAGAGTGTGACGGGACAGGGGGAGAGGGGGCTTCACTCTGTGTCCCACCCTGGGACAGCGTGACGTGACAAAGGGAGATGGGTCTTCATTCTCTGTCCCACCACGGGAGATGTAACGGGACGGGAGAGAGGGAGCTTCACTCTTTGTGTCTGGGAGTGTGTGATGGGACAGGGGAAGATTGAGCTTCACTCCATGTCCAACCCCGGGAGTGTGTTACAGGACGCGGGGAGAGGGGGCTTCACTCTGTGTTCCACCCTGGGATTGTGTGACGGGAAAGAGAGCTTCATTTTGTGTCCCACCCCGGGAGTGCGTGACAGAATGGGGTGAAGGGGGTTCACTCTGGTTCCACCCCCGGCGTGTGTAACAAGATGGGGGGAGAGGGGGCATCACTCTGAGTTCCACCCCGTGAATGTGTGATTGGACGGGGGGGAGAGGGAGCTTCACTCTGTGTCCCACCCTGGGAGTGTGTGACGGGATGGGGGAGAGAGAGCTTCTCTCTAAGTCCCACCCCGGGAGTGTGTGACGGGAGATGGAGAGAGTGGGCTTTACTCTGTGTTTCACCCAGAGAGTGTGTGACAGGGGAGTGGGAGTTTCACTCTGTATGTCTGGGAGTGTGTTGGGACAGGGGGAGACGGAGCTTCACACTGTGTCCCACCCCGGGTGTGTGTGACGGGAAGGGGGAGAGGGGGCTTTACTCTGTGTTTCACCCCAAGAGTGTGTGACATGACGGGGAAGTGGGAGCTTCACTCTGTATGTCTGAGAGTATGTGTTTGGATGGTGGGAGACGGACCTTCGTACTGTGACCCACCCAGGAGTGTGTGACGGGACAGCGGGAGAGGAAGCTTCACTCTGTGTCCCACCCTGGGAGTGTGTGTCAGGACGGGGGAGAGGCGGCTTCACTCTGTGTCCCACCCAGGGAGTGTGTGACAGGACGAGGTGAGGGGGATTCACTCTGTGTCCCACCCCGGGTATGTGTGTCGGGACAGGGGGAGAGTGGACTTCACTCTGTGTCCCACCATGGGAGTGTGTGACGGGATGGGGGAGATGGAGCTTCAACTGTGTCTCACCCCGGGAATGTGTGACGGGACAGGGGGAGAGGGGGCTTCACTCTGTGTTTCTCCCCGGGAGTGTGTGACGGGACCGGGGAGAGGGAGCTTCACTCTGTATGTCTGGGAGTGTGTGATGAGACAGGAGTAAATGGAGCTTCACACTATGTCCCACCCCAGGAGTGTGTGATGGGACGGTGAGAGAGTGAGCTTCACTCTGTGTCCCACACCGGGAGTGTATGACGGGAGAGGGAGCTTCACTCTGTGTCCCACCCCGGGTGTCTGTGACGGGAAGGGGGAGAGGGAGCTTCACTCTGTGTCCCACTCAAGGAGTGTGTGATGGGACAGGGGGATAGGGGTCTTCACTCTGTATGTCTGGGAGAGTGATGGGACAGGTTGAGAGGGAGCTTCACTCTGTCCCACCCCGGGAATGTGTGATGGGACGGGGTGAGAGGGGGCTTCACTCTGTGTGTCTGGGAGTGTGTGATGGGACAGGGGAGACGGAGCTTCACTCTCTGTCCCACCCCGGGAGTGTGTGACGCGACGGGGGGGAGAGGGTGCTTCACTCTATGTCCCTCCCTTGGTGTGAGTGATGGTTCAGGGTAGATGGAGTTTCACTCTGTGTCCCACTCCAGGAAAGTGACAGGACCCTGACCTTCATCACTGTCATTTGGTTGGTCAAGATGATTATTCTGTTGTGCTGCCATCATTTCATACACCTCCATGTCTGCAGAGGGAGTGGGAGAGGAAGGGGAAGTGAGGTGGAGAGAGGGGGTAGGAGGGAGGGAGAAGTTAGAATAGTAAGAGTGGTGTTTGAGACAGTTCTTGCGAACTCCACTCTCTGCCCCTCCACGCAATCCTTTCCCGTGATCTCCCTCCATCCCCCTCCTTTCCACCCCTCCCCTTCCCCATCCTCCATTCCCCTCTTCCTCCCTCCCCTTCTTTTCCCCTGTCCTTCCCAGCCCCTCACCCTCACTTCCTTCCTACAAACTTTCTCCCTTCCTCAAACCCCCACCCTCCCCTTCCCTTATCTCTCTGCCCCTCCATTTCTCCCCACCCCTCTCGTTCCCTACCACCCTCCTCCACGACCCACCTTCCCCAGTCCCTCCAATTTCCGGCTGCTTTACCCTGGGACGGGCATAGACGATATCAGAGACCATGTCCTCACCAGCT
Organism: Narcine bancroftii; assembly: GCF_036971445.1. NCBI lineage: Eukaryota > Metazoa > Chordata > Chondrichthyes > Torpediniformes > Narcinidae > Narcine > Narcine bancroftii. The sequence goes on along the minus strand of NC_091471.1, from coordinate 231,995,822 downwards.
GCCAACGGTTCTGAAAGGAGATTTGGGGAGAGGGTTTGGAGACAGGAAGGAGATTAGAGAATATTCACCCCACTTCCATCACCCTTTTCTCCGCATCTCACCCCCTCCCCTCTCTTCCTCTCTCTACATCTCACTCCTTTTCCCACCCTACATCTCACCCCATCACTTCTCCCCTTTGCTCCCCCCTTCCTCTCCCCCACTCTCCACCCCTCCCTCTCCTCTCACTTGTCCTTCTCTCCTTCCTCTCTTTGTCCCTGTCTCTCCTTTTCTCTCCACCCCTCTCCCCATCTCTCACTCCCCATCTCTCACCCCTCTCCCCTCTCTTCCCATCTCTCTCCCCACCCCTCCCCTTCTCTCCCCAACCCGCTCCCCATTTCTCTCACCCCTCCCCTTCTCTCCCCATCTCTCACCCCTCTCTCCCCACCTCCCCTCTCTTTCCTCTCCCCACATCTTCCCTCTCTTATCATCTCTCACCCCTCCCCATCCCTTACCCCTCTCTCCCCACCTCTCTTCCCTCTCTCCCATCAATCCCCTCTTCCCCCTCCCCCCTCCACAAACCAGTCTCTCGCTCTATCTCTCAAAGACAGATCCTGTGTCAGAAAAAGGCCACTCACCACAGGCAAGGTGGCCATCCGGAAGATCCTCATCCAGATCTCCTTTTTGGATCGGTTCCATATAATCTAGAGTGACAATGGAATGACTGATGTGTTCACCCTTTCCCTCCAACCCTTCACCAAGGAAGAGGAGAGAGAGACAGAGAAGAGGAAAGGGAGGGATGAGAGGGGAGAGGGGGAGAGAGAAGGGAAGGAGAGAGGAAGAGATGGAGGGAGAAGGGTGAGAGAAGGGGAGAGAGGTGAAGGGAAGAGGGGGATATGAGGAGAGGTCAGGTTTCAAACTCACCTTCAGAAAGGAAACTGTCAGCATCTGGGTTGAGGTAATCTGTGGAGAGAGGAGGGAAGGGAGGAGTGAATACCCTTCAGATCTCTCCTTCACCACACTCCCTCCATCCCTCCCTCTCATGTTACTTCTAAACTTTTGCCCCCTAACCCTTAATTTATGACCCCTCGTTCCAATCTCCCCTACCCTCAAGGGGAAGAGCCTATTCACATCTACTCTCTCTATTCCCCTCATAATTTTAAACACCTCTATCAAATACAATCTCAACCTTCTACGCCCCAATGTATAAAATCCCAGTCAACTCAATCTTTCTCCGTATTCTAGATACTGCAATCCAGGCAACATTTTAGTAAATCTGCTTTGCACCCTCTCTGCCTTATTGATATCCATCCTATAATTTAGGGACCAGAACTGCACACAATATTCCAAATTTGGGCACCAATGCCTTGAACAGTCTCAACATCACCTCCCATCTCCTATATTCTATGCTTTTATTTATAAAGGCCAGCATACCAAAAGCCTTCTTCACCACCCTATCTACATGGGAATCCACCTTCAAAGATCAATGAACCGTTATTCCAAGATCTCTCTGTTCCTCAGCATTCCTCAATGCCCTCCCCTTCACTGCACATGTCCTGTTTTGATTATTCTTCCCAAAAATGGAGCACTTATCTACATTAAACTCCATCTGCCACCTTTCAGGCCACCTTTCCAAACAGTCCAGATCCTTCTGAAATACCCGAAAACCCTCCTCACTATCCACAACTCCCTCTATTTTTGTATCGTCCACATATTTATTCATCCAATTTACTGCCCCTTCCCCCCCCCCCATTATCCAAATCATTAATGTTAATAATGTACAACAAGGGACCCAGCACCGATCCCTGAGGCACACCGCTAATCACCAGCCTCCATCCTGACAGACAATTATCCACCATGACTCTCTGGTGCCTATCTTCTAGCCACTATTGAACCCATCTCAACATTAATACCTTCCACCTGAACCTTCCTCACCAACCTTCCATGTGAAACCATATCGAAGGGCTTACTTAAATCCATATAGATCACATCAACTGCTCTACCCTCATCAACCTTCCTAGTCACCTCAAAAAATTCAACAACGTTTGGCAAACATGACCTTCCCTGCACAAACCCATGTTGGGTGTCTCTGATCAATCCCTGCCTCTCTAGATATCTCTAAGAATACTTTCCATTAGTTTATCGACCACTGACGTTGCTGGATCTACACCTCAAGCTCTTTTTAAACAGAGGAACCACGTTTGCAACACATCAATCCTCTCTCTGGTGACTTGATTTCCTCCCTGACTTCCCTCTAGGTTCAGGGGAAAATCCCGCCGGGACGTGGAGACTTATCCACCTTTATATACCTCAGAATTTCCAACACCCACTCTTTACTAATTCCTACATTTTCCATAATCATCCCTTTTGTCTTTCTTATCCTACATGATTCCATATCCTTTTCCCTAGTGAATACCAAAGAGAAGAACTCGGTCAATATCTCCCCCATCTCATTCGGTTCCACACACATTCGCTCCGATTCTCTAAGGGACCAATTTTATCTTTCTCTCTCCTTTTACTATTTACATATTTGTAAAAGCCCTTCAGATGTACTTTCACCCTGTTTGCTATAGCCACCTTCTTTTCGCTTTCCTAATTACTTTCTTAAGCTTTTTACAATCCATGTAGATTCTTGAAGGACAGGGTACCCGAGTGGGGTGAGATAATTAATCTCTGCACCTACACAGACTAGTGTAGAACAGAGAGACCTTGGGGTACAGGGACCGACAGGATAAATGGTGAGGAGTGTTGTAGAACAGAGAGACCTCGGGATACGGGGACTGACACAGTGAACGGTGGGGGGGGTGTTGTAGAACAGAGAGACCTCGGGGTATGGGGACTGACACAGTGAACAGTGGGGAGTGTCATAGAACACAGAGACTTCGGGGTATGGGGACTGACTCTGTGAATGGACACAGTCAATCCCCCTGAACCGGTCGCTCCCTTGGAGCCCTCAAGGATGGGCACTGAGTCAGAAAAAGGCCATTTAAAATAAATGATCTTTTTTAGAGATTTTGATATTTAACTTTATTTTTCTGTTTAATAATGAACAAAATTTGCTGAAGGACTTTTTAGACCATTTGAATTTACCTACTCTTTCTTGTGAAAACCAGGAAAGTTTGGAGACTCCAATATCAGAAGAGGAATTGCAAAAGGCAATATCTTCTTTACAATCAGGCAAATCTCCAGGTCCTGAGGTGTTTCCTGTTGAGTTTTATAAATTATTTTCTAAAGAACTTGCTCCGCAAATAATTTTAGGATTGAATGACTCATTTCAAGAAGGAAAGTTACCTCTGTGTGGCAGCCCTCCCCCGCGGAGATCGGGCTGGCACATCGTGCAGTGCACACAGTAGTAAACAGCAGTATAAACACACTGTAACACGTCCCTTAACACAGCAAACCGGCACCAGCAGGACAAGACCAGCAGCCCTAAAATGGCGCTGGCCAAGCTGTCCAGCTAACAGATTAATAACAGGGTGGGGAAAAAGGGTATTCACATGCAAGAATGTTCCCGCCCGCTATTGTTATTCACGTGGCTGATGTCGGCAAATCAAACAAATGGTGGGAACTCCAACTGTATAAAAGGAGCCTTTCCAGCCTCAATAATTCTCAGGCTTAAACTCCCACACTGTGAGTGTGTGTGTTTCTTTGTAGCGCTTGGCTACAATTGATGACCCCGACGGGTTTAGATGGCATCTAAACCCAGCGATGGAGAATGAAGCAGCAGTCAATGCAGTCGGCCTGAAGCTCCTGACCTTTTGGACAGTTTGACCCGGCATATGGTTCGACCAGGCGGAGGCTCAGTTCCAGATTTGGGGCATCACATCCAAGACCACCCGGTACTACCACATGGTCAGCGCCCTGGATCCGCAGACTGCAGACAGAGAGGCCAACTTCATCCACAGGCCATGATTGGAAGGCACTTACACTGCCTTCAAAGAGCTATTAACAGAGACCTTCGGGCTCTTGTGGCAAGAGAGAGAGGGGCACAGCTGCTCCACCTGGATGGGCTTGGAGACAGATCCCCGTCAGTGCTCATGAATGAGGTGCTGGCTCTCCTGGGAGACCACGAGCCTTGCATCATACCTGAGGACATCCAACCATTCCTGGCTGATGTGAATTTTAGTGACCCCCAGAAAATCACAGCACGGACAGATATTCTGTGGAAGCCGAAACAGAAGTGCTCGGCTCCCATGGGGCTCGTCACCAAGTCTCACAACCAGACCAAGGAAGGCCCTGGAAAGGAGTGGAGTCCAAGGAGAGATGGTGCTTCTCCCACCAAAGATGGGGGTCCGAGATCCACCGATGATGGTCACCCTGCAAGTTCTAGCAGATGGCCACGGTGGCTAGCCATCAAGAGAGCCTCCTGTATGTTTGGGATCTCCTCTCCAGTAGATGATTCTTGGTGGATACAGGAGCGGTGGTCAGCATGATGCCCCCAACAGGTTTGGATACTAGGTGCAGGCAAGTGGGCCCTGCATTGAGGGCTGCCAACAACAACAACATGGCATGCGTAGGGCTGAGCTGCAGTTCAGGGGCAGCCACTTCTCGTGGGTGTTCATGCTGGCCGCAGTGGAACAGCCACTCCTCAGAGAAGACTTCCTGTGGGCCCACACCCTCCTAATAGACCTCAAGGGCAAGAGCCTTGTGCACATGGAGACGTTCCAAGCCTTCGCACTGAGGGGCTCCAGGCTCCCAGCACTGCACCTGGACTCCGTCCACAGCTCAAACGATGAGCTCTCCAAGGTTTCAGCCAAATTCTGGCAATCCTTTCCCCTCAGTTCATGGTGGGGATGCCCTGACATGGCATCAGGCATCACGTCCTTACCAAGGCCCACCACTCCACAACCCCCAGAGAAGTTCCAACTGGCCAAGGAAGAGTTCCGCAAGCTTGAGGAGTTGGGCTTCCATTCGGAGGTCAGACAGCCCATGGGCCTCACTCCTGCACATGGAGCCTAAAGCATCTGGGGGCTGGAGACCATGTGGCGACTATCGCCAGCTTAACGAGGCGACCACTCCAGATCATTACCCTGTGCCACACATCCAGGACATTGCGGCAAACCTGCATGGAACAACAATCTCGGGGGGGGGAAGTCACGTGATGGAGAGGTGACCGGATCTGGACATGTGAGAGAGTAGAAAAATTTTGGGATGATCTCAATCAGATATTAAATAAAATAACAGAAAACAATATACCAAAGAATCCAGATATCTTCCTCCTAAGTAACATAAAAAACAAAGAATTTGGAATTGATTTGGAGGATGCACAAAAAAGATTTGTTAAGATAGCCCTAGCCGTAGCAAAAAAATGTATTATGTCAACCTGGAAATTGGAAGATAATTTGAAAATACAACAATGGTATATAGAAATGAATAAATGTATTCCATTAGAAAAAATAACATATAGTTTAAGAAATAATATTGAAATATTCGAACAAGTATGGGAGCCTTACATTAAATACAATAGCGAAAACCTACCGGGGACAAACATACCTAAGTTGATGGAAGGAGAAGGAAAGAAAAGAATGGACTCAGTAGAATTTCTGGTGTATTTTTGTTGAATGACAACATTGACTGGTTTAATGCAACCTAGATTGTATACCTAAAATGGATGAGGGGGGGGGGTGGGGGGGTGGCTTGGGAGGAGGGAGGGGGGGGGAAGAAAAAGTCACTGTATATGTGTGAAAAAGAAAAAGTGTATATCATGGCTAATGTGATTTATGGTGTGAAAAATAAAATATTTAAAAAAAAAGAATAACTTCAGCAGGAAAAAAAAAGGAGTAGTGACCGGTAAGAAAATACCAGCCCTCTCCAGAAAAGTTAAAAACAAAGGTAGAGAAAAAACAAAGTCACCAACACAGAAACCATAACAAATTGAAAGTGAAAGTGTGGAGAAAATGGCAGCAAAGAAAGAAAAACCAAAAACAATGGGAAGAAAAGAAGAAGGAAGGACGTCGGAAGAGGAAGGTGAAGGCCTTACCGGTATGAGGAAGCCTGCCATGGAGAGAGAAGCCCATTCCCTGAGGTCAGTGGAAACCCTGAACTCAGGACTACAAAGATGGCTCACGGAGCCAAACAAAAGTGTGCAACTGCGCATGCGCGATGAGTCGCGCATGCGCGATGCACAAGACAAAAACAACACCGACGGGAGGGGGGACCAGCTGAGGAGTAAATCTCCACAGCCGAAACAGACAAGTATAACACGACAGCAAGACTCTCAACAGGAAAACAGAAAATAACGGGAACAAGAAGGAAGAGAATAAAAATAGGAAATCAAAGAAACAACAAATGACCAACCCAGAGGAAGAAGACCAACACCAAGACACTTCTAATAAAAATAAGAAGACCAAAAGTACCCAACAAAATAAAACAAACAACCCAACAAGAAAACCAGAAGAGACAGAGGAAAAGGACACAGATCCTGGAGTGGACTCAGAAGAAGAGGAGGAAGAACACAGAGAAATGAAAGATGAAGGGAAGGGCAAGTACATGGATATATATTTTTTTAAGAATATATGGAAACAGTAAAAGAATGGCAGTCACAAGAATTCAGTGAAATAAAAAGAAGAATAAAAAGAACATTAGAAAAAATGAATAGATCAGAGATGATCATGACAGAAATAGGAAAAAGAGTAGACAAGGTGGAAGAACGAGAAACAGCCATAGAAATGGAAGTAGATGACTTAAAAAAGAAATTAGAAGAATCTGATAAAAAAGTTAAAGAGACACAGGAGCTGTTAGCTCAGAAGATAGATATAATGGAAAATTATAATAGAAGAAACAATATAAAGATAGTGGGCCTTAAGGAAGAAGAAGAAGGCAAGAATATGAGAGAATTTATAAAAGATTGGATCCCCAGAGTCCTAGGAAGACCAGAATTACAGGAAGAAATGGAAATAGAAAGGCCACACAGAACATTAGCCCCTAAACCACAACCACAACAAAAACCAAGATCCATTCTAGTAAAATTCCTAAGATATAAAACAAGAGAAAATATAGTGGAGAAGGCAATGAAAAAAATAAGAGAAGACAAAAAACCACTGGAATACAAGGGTCAAAAAATTTTTTCTATCCAGATATAAGTTTTCAACTCCTGAAGAAGACAAAGGAGTTCAATGCAGCAAAAATGACCCTATGGAAAAAAGGTTATAAATTTATGTTAAAATACCCAGTGGTACTTAAAATAGTTATCCCGGGGCAGCAAAACAAACTATTCTCAGATCCGGAAGCAGCATAAAAATTTGCAGAACAACTACAAAACAGACAGAGAGATGAAGAGATGTAACAAGAACAAAAATGACAACAAACTATATGTATGTGTGTATGTAGGTATATATGTATGTATATATATATATATATATATATATATATACGCTCTGTATACGCTAATCTTTGTGAGGTTTTTCAGTTGGTTGTTTTTCCAGACTCTTTTGTGTAGTCTTCCAAAGGCGCCATTTGCCTTGGCGAGTCTGTTCTCTATCTCATTGTCGATCCTTGCATCCGATGAAATATAAAAAAAAATAGAGTATAAGTAAGAACTGAAAGAAAGGGAAAAAAGGAAGTAAGGAGGGAATTAAGAGAGTGACCTTTGTTATATATGAAGATTAAAATCTTTTCTGGGGGTGGCTGGGTGGGGAAGAATAACAGTCACTGCAAAATCAGTTGACGCTTGCGAGCGGATTCGCAAATCCAAATGGAGAGGGGAGATGTGGTTGCCCGACAAGGGACAAAGGGCAACTCAGAAAGGGGAGGGACTATTGGGGTTAAAGGAATTTTAGATATGAGAATAGTGGAAATATTTTATGTTTTAGAAATGTTGTCTTATAATGTGTTCAAAAAAAGAAAGCAGAAATGGATAAGAAGGGAAGGTGGTGATGAGGAAATGGAAAGGAAAGATAAACAAAGTATGAAATGGCTATGTTGAACTATATGACTTTAAATATTAATGGAATACATAACCAAATCAAAAGGAAGAAACTGTTAAATTTACTGAAAAAAGAAAAAATTGATATAGCATTCATACAAGAAACACATCTAACTGAAGTGGAACACAAGAAATTAAAGAGAGATTGGATAGGACATGTAACAGCAGCATCATATAATTCAAAAGCCAGAGGAGTAGCTATATTAATCAATAAAAATGTACCAATCAAAATAGAAGAGGAAATAATAGATCCAGCAGGGAGATATGTAATGATAAAATGTCAGATATATTCAGAATTTTGGAATTTACTCAATGTATATTCACCTAATGAAGAAGATCAAAAATTTATGCAAGATATCTTTTTGAAGATAGCAGACACGCAAGGGAACATACTAATAGGAGGGGATTTTAACCTTAATTTTGACTCATACATGGATAAAACTGGAAAAAAAAACTAACAGAAAGAACAAAGTAACCAAATTTATAATTAAATTGATGCAAGAAATGCAACTTTTGGATATATGGAGGAAACAACACCCAAAGGAAAAGGAATATTCATATTATTCGGGTAGACACAAAACATACTCAAGGATAGACCTATTCCTGTTATCAGCCCACATTCAAGGGAGAGTTAGGAAAATGGAATATAAAGCTAGACTATTGTCGGATCACTCACCCCTGTTATTTGCAATAGAGCTAGAGGACATCCCACCTAGAATGTATAGATGGAGATTAAACTCCATGCTACTTAAAAGACAGGATTTTAGAGAAATCGTTGAATGACAAATTAAAATGTACTTTGAAATAAATATGGAATCGGTGAAAGATAAGTTTATACTATGGGATGCAATGAAAGCGTTAATCAGAGAGCAAATAATAAGTTATGTAACCAAGATGAAAAAGGACTATAATCAGGACACAGAGCAGTTGGAAAGGGAAATAGTAAATATAGAAAAAGAATTAGCAATGAAGGAAGATACAACTAAAAGAAGAGAATTGGCAGATAAAACAATAAAATATGAAACACTACAAACATATAAGGTGGAGAAGAATATAATGAAGACAAAACAGAAATATTATGAGCTAGGAGAAAAAACGCACAAAATTCTAGCATGGCAGCTTAAGACAGAACAAACTAAAAGAATGGTATTGGCATTAAGGAAAAGGACAAACAAATTACATATAATCCAATGGAGATCAGTGAAAACTTCAGGGAATTCTACGAACAACTATATCAAACTGAAAACAAAGGGAAAGAAGACAAAATAGATGAATTTCTAACTAAAATTGTACTACTGAAATTACAAACAGAGGAGCAAAATAAATTAATAAAACCATTTGAAATAGAAGAATTACAGGATATATTAAAAAAACTACCGAACAATAAAACACCAGGAGAGGATGGATTCCCAATAGAATTCCATAAAACATTTAAAGACTTATTAATTCCTCCCCTCCTGGAAGTAATTAACCAAATTGATAAAACAAAACATACCAGATTCATGCAAAACAGCAATAATTACAGTAATACCAAAGACAGGGAAAGATCCACCAGCACCAGCGTCATTTAGACCAATACCTCTACTTAACACAGATTATAAGATAATAGCTAAACTATTAGCAAACAGATTGGCCGACTATGTACCAAAAATAGTAAATCTAGACCAAACTGGATTCATTAAAAAAAAGACGAACAACGGACAATATCTGTAAATTTATTAACTTAATTCATGCAGTAGAAGGAAATAAAACTCCAACAGTAGCAGTTGCTTTAGACGCAGAGAAGGCCTTTGACAGAGTAGAATGGAATTATTTATTCAAAGTACTACAAAAATTCAGCCTACCAGAGAAATATATTAATTGGATTAAAGCATTATATAAGGGGCCATTGGCGAAAGTGATGGTAAATGGATATATATCAAAACAATTTAACTTAAGCAGATCAACAAGGCAGGGATGTCCACTATCTCCCTCACTGTTCACGTTAGCTATAGAACCACTAGCAGAACTGATAAGAACAGAAAATAAAATAAGAAGGATAAAAATAAAAGAGAAGGAATATAAAATCAGTCTATTTGCAGATGACGTTATAATATACTTAACAGAACCAGAAATATCAATAAAAGAATTACATAGGAAATTGAAGGAATATGGAGAAGTATCGGAGTACAAGATCAACGCAAATAAAAGTGAAGCAATGCCAATGAATAATGTGGATTTCACAAAGTTTAAGAAAGAATCACCATTTAGATGGCAAACACAAGCAATGCGATACCTAGGTATACAACTAAATAAAAATCTCGGCCATCTATATAAACTAAATTACCATCCATTAATGAAAAAATTACAAGACAACTTAGAGCATTGGAAAGACTTACCACTAACACTGATAGGAAGGATAAACTGTATTAAAATGAACATTTTACCAAGGAAACAACACCTATTTCAGTCATTACCAATTCACCTAACAGAGAAATTCTTCAAGGAGCTAAAGAAAAAAAAAAGAGGAGTCATGTGATGGAGTAGTGGCCGGACGGTGAACTCCAGCCCTCTCCAGAAAAGTCGGAAAAAATAAAGGAAAACACAAAGGTACAAAAATAAAAGTAAAGTGAGTATAAAGGTGGAAAGAAGATGGCGACAAAAAAAGAAAAATCGAAACCAACGGTAAGAAGAGAGGAAGAGAAGACAACGGAAGAAGAAGAAGGCGTTACCTGTTCGAAGAGGCCCGCGGTGGAGAGAGAAACCCGTTCCCTCAGGTCGGTAGAAAGTGGACTACAAAAATGGCTCGTTGAGCCGAGTAAAAGTGCGCAACCGCGCATGCGCGATGCACATGCAAAAAAACACACTGACGGGAGGGGTGACCAGCTGGGGAGTCAATCTCCACAGCCGGCAATGACAGCTGCACAACAGCTGCAGCAAGAGGAGAACATAGAAGACAACGAAAACAAGAAAGAAAAGAAGAAAAGGACAACAAAGAAACAACAGATGGCCAACCCAAAGGAAGAAGAAGAGGAAGAGGAAGAGTACAGTGAAATAGAAGAAGAAGGGAAAGGCAAGACAAAGGATATACTTTCTCTTATTAAAGAATACATGGATTCATTTAAAGAATGGCAAGCACAAAAATTTAATGATTTAAGAAGAAGAATAAACAGTACAGAAGAGAAAGTGAATAAAATAGATATGACCTTATCAGAAATGGGAAAAAGAATGGACAAGGTGGAAGAACGAGAAGCAGCAGTAGAAATGGAGGTAGAGGACTTAAAAAAGAAATTAGAGGAATCTAATAAAAAAGTTAAAGAGACACAAGAGCTGTTAGCTCAGAAAATAGATATAATGGAAAATTATAACAGAAGAAATAACATAAAGATAGTGGGCCTTAAGGAAGATGAAGAAGGCAAGAATATGAGAGAGTTTATAAAAGATTGGATCCCCAGGAACTTAGGATGTCCAGAACTACAGCAAGAAAGGGAAATAGAAAGGGCACATAGAGCATTGGCCTTTAAACCACAACCACAACAAAAACCAAGATCTATTTTAGTAAAATTCCTAAGATATACTACAAGAGAAAAGGTACTGGAGAAAACAATGGAGAAAGTAAGAGAGGACAACAAGCCACTGGAGTACAAAGGGTGAAAAATCTTTATTTATCCAGATAAAAGTTTTGAACTCCTGAAGAAGAGAAAGGAGTTCAATACAGCAAAGGCGATTTTATGGAAGAAAGGGTATAAATTTATACTAAAGCATCCAGCGGTATTGAAAATATTTATTCCAGGACAGCAAAACAGAATATTCGCGGATCCAGAGGAAGCACGAAAATTTGCAGAAAAATTACAAAATAGACTGAGAGATGAAGACGTGTAACGAGAGTACAAAAGACTGCGAACTAAAAAGACACATAAGTTTTGAACTCCTGTAGAAGAGGAAGGAGTTCAATACTGCGAAAACGATCTTATGGAAAAAAACTATTCTCGGATCCAGAGGAAGCAAGGAAATTTGCAGAACAACTACAAAACAAGCAAAGAGATGAAGACATGTAATAAGAGTAAAAATGACCACGATTTATATGTATGTGGGTAAAGAGGTATATGTGTGTATATGTATAGTGTGCATACATGAATGTATCCGTATTTAGAGGAAAATATAGAGAGTATAGACAAGCATTAATAAGGGAAGGAAATGGAATAGAGGGAATAAGGAGGGAATTAAAAGAGTGACCTTTGTTAGATATGAAAAGTGAAATCTTTTCTGGGGGGCTGGGTGGGGAGGAGTTACGGTCACTGCAAAATCAGCTGACGCTTGCGAGTGAATTCGCAAATCCAAATGGAGAGGGGAGATGTGGTTGTCCGACAAGGGATAAAGGACAACTCAGGAGGGGAAAGGGAGATTGGGGCTAAAGAAGTTTTAAATAGGAGAATAAGGAAAATGTTTGATGTTTTAGGAATGTTGTCTTATAAAGTGTTCAAAACAAGAAAACAGAAATGGATAAGAAGGAAAGGTAATGATGGAGAAACGGAAAGGGAAGATAAATAAAGTATAAAATGGCTACGTTGAACTATAGACTTTAAATATTAATGGAATACATAACCAAATTAAAAGGAAGCAACTGCTAAATTTACTGAAAAAAGAAAAAATTGATATAGCATTTGTGCAAGAAACACATTTAACTGAATTGGAGCACAAGAAATTAAAGAGAGATTGGGTAGGACACATAACAGCAGCGTCGTAAAATTCAAAAGCAAGAGGGGTAGCTATGTTAATTAGTAAAAATGTGCCAATTAAAATAGAAGAGGAAATAATAGATCCAGCAGGGAGATATGTAATGATAAAATGTCAGATATATTCGGAGTTTTGGAATCTACTCAATGTATATTCACCTAACGAAGAAGATCAAAAGTTTATGCAAGATATCTTTTTGAAGATAGCAGATACACAAGGGAACATATTAATAGGAGGGGATTTCAACCTGAATTTGGATTTAAACATGGATAAAACTGGGAAAAAAATTAACAGAAAGAACAAAGTAACCAAATTTATAATTAAATCGATGGAAGAAATGCAACTTTTGGATATATGGAGGAAACAACACCCAAAGGAAAAGGAATATTCATATTAGTCGGCTAGACATAAAACATACTCAAGAATAGACCTATTTTTGTTATCAGCTCGTATGCAAGATAGAGTAAGAAAAACAGAATATAAAGCTAGAATACTATCGGACCATTCACCCTTAATATTGACAATAAAGTTAGAGGACATCCCTCCAAGAATGTATAGATGGAGATTAAACCCCATGTTACTTAAAAGGCAGGATTTTAGAGAATTTATTGAAAGACAAATTAAAATGTATTTTGAAATAAATACGAAATCAGTGAAAGATAAGTTTATACTATGGGATGCAATGAAAGCATTCATTAGAGGGCAAATAATAAGTTATGTAACCAAGATGAAAAAGGACTATAATCAGGAAACAGAGCAGTTGGAAAGGGAAATAGTAAATATAGAAAAAGAATTAGCAATGAAGGAAGATACAACTAAAAGAAGAGAATTGGCGGATAAAAAAATAAAATATGAAACACTACAAACATATAAGGTGGAGAAGAATATAATGAAGACAAAACAGAAATATTATGAACTAGGGGAAAAAACGCACAAAATCTTAGCATGGCAGCTTAAGACAGAACAAGCTAAGAAAATGGTATTGGCATCAAGGAAAAAAGACAAACAAATTACATATAATCCAAAAGAAATTAAGGAAAACTTTAGAGAATTCTATGAACAATTATACTGAACTAAAAATGAAGGGAAAGAAGGGAAAATAGATGAATTTCTAACTAAAATTGAACTACCAAAACTACAAATAGAGGAACAAAATAAATTAACAGAGCCATTTGGAATAGTAGAGATTCAAGAGATAATAAAAAAATTACCAAATAATAAGACACCAGGAGAGGATGGATTCCCAATAGAATTCTATAAAACATTTAAAGATTTATTAATTCCACCCCTCCTGGAAGTAATCAACCAGATTGATAAAACACAAAGCTTACCAGATTCATGTAAAACAGCAATAATTACTGTAATACTAAAGCAAGGGAAAGATCCACTCACACCAGCGTCATATAGACCAATATCTTTACTTAACACAGATTATAGGATAATAGCTAAACTATTAGCAAACAGATTAGCAGAGTATGTACCGAAAATGGTAAATTTAGACCAAACTGGATTTATCAAAAAAAGACACACAACAGACAATATTTGTAAATTTATTAACTTAATTCATGCAGGAGAAGGGAATAAAGCGCCAACAGTAGCAGTTGCTTTAGACGCAGAGAAGGCCTTTGACAGAGTAGAATGGAATTATTTGTTCAAAGTATTGCAAAAATTCAGTTTACTGGAGAAGTATATTAATTGGATTCTTCTTTGGCTTGGCTTCGCGGACGAAGATTTATGGAGGGGGTAAAAAGTCCACGTCAGCTGCAGGCTCGTTTGTGGCTGACAAGTCCGATGCGGGACAGGCAGACACGATTGCAGCGGTTGCAGGGGAAAATTGGTTGGTTGGGGTTGGGTGTTGGGTTTTTCCTCCTTTGCCTTTTGTCAGTGAGGTGGGCTCTGCGGTCTTCTTCAAAGGAGGTTGCTGCCCGCCAAACTGTGAGGCGCCAAGATGCACGGTTTGAGGCATTATCAGCCCACTGGCGGTGGTCAATGTGGCAGGCACCAAGAGATTTCTTTAGGCAGTCCTTGTACTTTTTCTTTGGTGCACCTCTGTCACGGTGGCCAGTGGAGAGCTCGCCATATAACACGATCTTGGGAAGGCGATGGTCCTCCATTCTGGAGACATGACCCATCCAGCGCAGCTGGATCTTCAGCAGCGTGGACTCGATGCTGTCGACCTCTGCCATCTCGAGTACTTCGACGTTAGGGATGTAAGCGCTCCAATGGATGTTGAGGATGGAGCGGAGACAACGCTGGTGGAAGCGTTCTAGGAGCTGTAGGTGGTGCCGTTAGAGGACCCATGATTCGGAGCCGAACAGGAGTGTGGGTATGACAACGGCTCTGTATACGCTTATCTTTGTGAGGTTTTTCAGTTGGTTGTTTTTCCAGACTCTTTTGTGTAGTCTTCCAAAGGCGCTATTTGCCTTGGCGAGTCTGTTGTCTATCTAATTGGATTAAAGCATTATATAAGGGACCATTAGCGAAAGTGACAGTAAATGGACATGTATCAAAGCAATTTAACTTAAGCAGGTCAACACGGCAGGGATGCCCACTATCACCTTTATTGTTCGCATTAGCTATAGAACCACTAGCAGAATTGACAAGAATAGAAAATAATATAAAAGGGATAAAAATAAAAGACAAGGAATATAAAATCAGTTTATTTGCGGATGATGTTATAGTATACTTAACAGAACCAGAACTATCAATAAAAGAATTATATAAGAAATTGAAGGAATATGGAGAAGTGTCGGGATACAAGATCAACGTAAATAAAAGTGAAGCAATGCCTATGAATAATGCGGATTTCTCAAAATTTAAGAAGGAATCACCATTTAGATGGCAAATGCAAGCAATAAGATACCAAGGTGTATAAATAAAGAAAAATCTCGGCCAACTATATAAACTCAATTATTATCCACTAATGAAAAAATTACAGGACGATTTAGAGCATTGGAAAGGTTTACCACTAACACTAATAGGAAGGATAAACTGTATTAAAATGAACATTTTTCCAAGGATATTATACCTATTTCAGGCATTGCCAATACAGCTGACAGAGAAATTCTTCAAGGAGTTAAAGAAAATAATAAGGAAATTTTTATGGAAAGGGGGGAAACCGAGGATAGCACTAGATAAATTAACAGAATGGTATAAACAAGGAGGCTTACAACTGCCAAACTTTAAAAATTATTATAGAGCCACACAATTAAGATACCCATCAGATTTTTATCAAACAAGGGAAAAGCCAGATTGGACCAGATTAGAATGGGATAAAATAGGGGAAAAGATACCTGAACACATATTATATAAATGGGATGAAAAATTGGTACAACATAGAAGTTCTCCAGTATTACATCATCTACTCAATATTTGGAAGAAGATTCATGTAGAAAGAAATAAAACAAATTATCAATTACCAAAACTAATATTGACGCAAAACAAGTTACTCCCTTTTACAATAGCTAACCTTTCCTTTAGAGAATGGGAGAAAAAAGGGATTAAAAGAATAGAAAATTGTTTTTCAGGAAATAGATTATTATCCTTTGAACAAATGAAAGATAAATACAATATAACTCAAGATACAGCGCTGGCATATTACCAATTGAGATCCTACTTGAAGGATAAATTAGCAAGCAGTTTGAGTTTGCCAGAGGGAAGTAACTTTGAATATGTGATTACAGATACAATGATAATCAAAAGATTTATAACAAATATGTATATTAAACTGCAAGAAAAGGAGAATGAGGAAACAAATGGTAAAACTAAACTAAAATGGGAACAAGATTTAAATATAAAGATAAAAAAAGGAAACATGGGAGAAGTTATGTTCTGGAACGATGAGAAATACAATAAATACGAGGTTACGTATGATACAATATAACTGGATACACAGGCTATACATTACACCATAAAAGTTAAATAAATGGGACCCAACAGTATCTGATAGATGTTTTCGATGTAAAAAAGAAATGGGAACAACAATTCATGCAATCTGGACATGTGAGAAAGTAAAAAAATTTTGGGAAGATCTAAATCAAATATTAAATAAAATAACAGAAAACAATATACCAAAGAATCCAGAGATCTTCCTCCTAAGTAACATAAAAAACAAAGAATTTGGAATTGATTTGGAGGATGCACAAAAAAGATTTGTTAAGATAGCTCTAGCCGTAGCAAAAAAATGTATTATGTCAACCTGGAAATTGGAAGATAATTTGAAAATACAACAATGGTATATAGAAATGAATAAATGTATTCCATTAGAAAAAAATAACATATAGTTTAAGAAATAATATTGAAATATTTGAACAAATATGGGAGCCTTACATGAAACACAATAGAGAGAACCTACCGGGGACGATCACTACCTAAGTTAACGGAAGGAGAAGGAAATGAAAAGAATGGACTCAGTGGAATTTCTTGTGTAATTTTATTGAATGACAACATTGTTTGACTGGTTTAATGTATCCTAGATTTTGTACTTTAAATGGACGGGATGGGGGAGGTAGGGAGGGTGGGATGTGAGGGGGAGGGAGAAAATGGCACTGTATATGTGTGAAAAGGAAAAAGTGTGTATCATGGTTAATGTGATTTATGGTGTGAAAAAAAAAGAGCTAAAGAAAATAATAAGGAAATTCTTATGGAAAGGGGGGGAAACCGAGGATAGCACTAGATAAATTAACAGAATGGTACAAACAAGGAGGCTTACAACTACGAAACTTTAAGAATTATTATAGAGCCGCACAATTAAGATACCTATCATATTTTTATCAAACAAGGGAAAAACCAGATTGGACCAGATTAGAACTAGATAAAATAGGGGAGAAGATACCTGAACATATACTATATAAATGGGATGAAAAATTGGTGCAACGTAGGAATTCACCGGTATTGCATCATCTGCTCAACATTTGGAAGAAGATTCACGTAGAAAGGAATAAAACAAATTACCAACTTCCAAAACTAATATTGACGCAAAATCAACTAATCCCTTTCACAATAGATAACCTTTCCTTCAGAGAATGGGAGAGAAAAGGGATCAAAAGAATAGAAATATTTTTCGGGAAATAAATTATTATCCTTTGAACAAATGAAGGATAAATATAATATAACTCACGATACAATGTTTGCATACCACCAACTGAAAACCTACTTGAAGGACAAATTGGGAAATGGTCTGAGGTTACCAGAAGGAAGCAATTTTGAATATGTGATTACAGACACAATGATAATCAAAAAATTTATAACAAACATGTACATCAAACTGCAAGAAAAGGAGAACGAGGAAACAAACGGTAAACCTAAACAAAAATGGGAACAAGATCTAAACATAAAGATAAAGAAGGAAACATGGGAAAAGCTATGCTCCGGAACTATGAGAAATACAATAAACACGAGGTTACGTATGATACAATATAACTGGATACACAGGCTATATATCACACCTCAAAAGTTAAATAAATGGGACCCAACAGTATCTGATAGATGTTTTCGCTGTAAAAAGGAAACGGGATCAACAATTCATGCAATTTGGGCATGTGAGAAAGTGAAAAAATTTTGGGAAGATCTAAACCAGATATTAAATAAAATCACAAAAAGAAATATACCAAAAAACCCAGAGATCTTCCTCCTAAGTAATATAAGAAATAAAGAATTTGGACTCGATTTGGATGGAGCACAAAAAAGATTTGTTATGATAGCCCTAGCTGTAGCAAAAAAATGTATTATGTCAACCTGGAAATTAGAAGACAACTTGAGAATACAACAATGGTATATAGAAATGAATAAATGTATTCCATTAGAAAAAATAACATATAATTTAAGAAATAACATCACAATATTCAAACAAATATGGGAGCCATACATGAAACACAATAGAGAAAACCTTCCATGGACTTCCATCACCTAAAATGACAGAAGGAGTAGATAACGAAAAGAACTGACTCAGTAAAATTTCTTGTTTATTTTTATTAAGTGACAACATTGTTTAACGGGTTTAATGTATCTTATAGATTGAACTTCAAATAAATGGGAAAGAGGGTGAGGGAGGGAGGGAAGGGAGGTGGAAAAAGGGGGAGAAAATGA
The DNA here is from genome assembly GCF_036971445.1 of Narcine bancroftii. Lineage (NCBI taxonomy): Eukaryota > Metazoa > Chordata > Chondrichthyes > Torpediniformes > Narcinidae > Narcine > Narcine bancroftii. Next base: position 231,977,119 of record NC_091471.1, on the reverse strand, counting down.
CACTGTATCTATTCAAGAGAAAAAATGTCTATGTATCTTGGTCAATATGGTTTATAGTGTGAAAAATAAAACATTTTAAAAAAATGTAATTTAATTGGGCTTTGTGAAGTTCGAGAACATTAAAACCGACAGTTAAAGTCAATGATACTGTAAAAAAAAAGAACAACAATCTCCAAAGTGGACTTGTACCTTGTACGCAGTGTACCTTGACGACATCCCCTAAGATGGCCATCATCACTCCATTTGGGCTGTTCGAGTTCCTGAGAATGCCATTTGGGCTCAAGAACGCAGCACAGACCTTCCAATGACTGATGGACGCGGTGGGCCGAGACCTGGACGGCACCTTCGTCTACTTAGACGATATCCTGGTGGCGATCAGAACCCAGCAGGAACATCGACATCACCTCCGAAGTCCCTACAGTCGCCTACAGTTCGGTCTTACTACCAACCTGGCTAAATGCCAGTTCAGGCTGAGCACGATTGACTTCCTGGGCCACAGGATTATAAAATGCGGGGTCACACCACTAACCAGAAAGGTGGAGGCTATCTTCAACTTCCCAAGGCCCAGTACGACCAAAGTACTGCAGGAGTTCATGGGGATGGTCAACTTTTATCGCAGATGCATCTCCACACCGGCTCGAACCATGTGCCCAGTCTTCACCCTGATGACCGGCAAGGTGAAGGACTTAACCTGGGACGACAACTCCGCATGAATATTCATGGAAATGAAGGAAGCCCTGGCTCACGCTGCACTCCTGACCCACCCCAGACCAGATGCACCCATAGCCCTCACAGTCGATGCCTCAGGAACAGCAATTGGTGGAGTTCTGGAGCAGCAGATAGAAGAAAGTTGGCGCCCGGAACTAAAGTACAGTGCTTTCAACTGAGAGCTACTGGGTGCTGTACTTAGCCATCCACCACTTCCAGAACTTCCCAGAGGGAAGGGCTTTCACAGACCACAAGCCACTGAAGTTCGCCCTAGCCAAGATCTCCAACCCCTGGTCTGCTCACTAGCAGAGACACTTGTCTTACATCTCGGAGTACACCATCTCAGGAAAAGACAACATGGATGTGGATGTCTTGTCAAGACACAGCATCCACTCTCTGGCCCACGGACTGGACCGTGGCACTGACAGAGGCACAGCAGCAGGATGATGAGATACCTCAGTACAGGACTGTGGCTTCAGGACATCCAAGCCAGTACAGGTAACACTACCTTCCTGTGTGACGTGGCCACCGGGCAGGTTCGACCTATTGTCCCAACATAATGGAGGTGACTCCATCCATCAGGACTACGGTCCAGCTGGTGGCCAAGCAAGTACATTGTGGCATGGATTGCAAAAACAAGTCCGGGGGTGGGCCAAGGTGTGTACGCAGTGCCAAACAGCCAAAGTGCAGCGACATACTAAGGTCCCCCCAAATTTTTCGAGACAACAGAACGCAGGTTTGACCATATTCATGTGGACATAGTGGGACCCTTGCCAGTCTCACAGGGTTTCCGCTACCTGTTCACAGTGGTTGACCACTTCACTCAGTGGCAAAAAGCAATCCCCCTGGCCGACACATCCACCATGTCCTGTGCCAAAGCACTCGTCTCGTCCTGGGTAGCAAGGTTCGGGCGACCATGCCACATACCTCCAACAGAGGTGCACAATTCACCTCTAGCCTGTGGACCGACATTGCCAACCAGTGGGGCGCTCAGCTACACCACACGACAGCATATCACCTGCAGTCCAACGGGCTAGTTGAGTAACTCCACAGGCACTTCAAGGCCGCCCTTATGACCAGACTCAAAGGCCTCAACTGGGTGGACAAACTGCCATGGGCACTGCTGGGGATTCATACAGCCCAAAACGAAGACCTCCTTACATCCTCCACCGAGCTCATCTACAGAGCTCCACTCATGGTCCCCACCGGCCAGAAGTCAACAGGATGATGCAACAACTTTCCTGGACAGGATGCGGGAAAAGGTTGGTAACCTGGCTCCGATCCCACCCTCCAGACATGGACAAGCCAAGCCCAACATCCCTAAAGAACTCCAAGAATGTGAGTGCGTCTTCGTGCACAAAGGGCCACACCATCCACCCATACCAAGTCATCAGTCACATTAATTCAGTCAAAATGAATATCTTAACAACATTTTTAGATTTATTTTGGTCATTACCAAATCTTTTTTCTGACATTTATTATGTCATAGGCAAGGCAAAAGGGAAGAAAGCTCGATTAAATAAAATTTACCTTCAGAAGATGAGAAATGATGGAAGTTTGTCATTACCCAATTATTCGGCAATAAATTTGAGACATAATGTCCAAATCAGATACTCATAAATCAAGATTAAGATGGCCAACTGATTTAGGTAGAACAATAGATCAAAACGGTTGGAAAACGTTATATAAAGACAATATGACTAAAATTATTAATGTAAGATACAGATTAGTCCAATATAATTTTATGCATAAATTTATATTTAATGTCTCAAAAATGACAAAGATTTAATTTAATATCTTCAGATTTTTGTTTTAGATGTGGTAAAGAGATAGGTTCATTTTTTCATTCGACCGACTAAGTTAAGCCACTTTGGCTACAAATTAAAGTATTTTCGGAGAAAATATTGAAGTTAAAACATCTGTTGGACCCAATGTTATTTTTGCTGGGAAATATTAAGATGTTTAGTTTAAGGTTAAGGTGAACTATGTATCAAATGGAATTTTTGTGATTGGCTTTAGGTATCTCAAGGAATGTGTAGCTATTACTTGGAGGTCAGGTAAGGATTTGGGGACAGCATATTGAAATGGGATCTTGTATTCCTCTTGAAAAAAATAACATAGTTTACGTGATAAATATCACTTTCTTTTAAAAAAAAAATTCCTCAGGTATACTATCTCTAATCTTATTTAATTCAATTTCCACCCACAACAGTCTAATTTTCCCAAATAAGGAAGCAAGAAATCTCATTGTGCTGCTTATAATAATTCTTAAAGTCAGGAAGTTGGAGTCCACCTCATTCATATTTCCATGTTAATTTTTCTAATGATATTCTTGCCATCTTACCTTTCCAGAGAAATTTCCTAACTTGGTTATTTAACTCTGGGAGAAATTTTTGAGATACGAAAATTGGTAAAGTCTGAAACAAATATGGAATTCTCAGAAAAATATTCATTTTAATCCAATTAAAGTTAGAGGTAAGTTTATCCATTTTTTCAAATCTTCATTTATTTTCTTAACAGAATATAATATAATTTATATAAATGTTTCAAATGATTATCTGTATGTATTCCTAAATATTTAATCCTAGTATCAGTCCACTTAAATTGAATATCTTTTTGACCTTGTGAATAATCACCTTGTACTAATTCCATTACCCCACTTTTATCCCCACATTTATTTTATAACCAGAAACTCTTCCACAATCTATCAATTGTTTATTAAGTCTAGTTAATGATAATTGTGGTTAAGTTAAATATATCAACACATCATCTGTTAAACTTATACTCAGTTTGATAAAACCTTTTAACTGTTGGTCCATACGGATCATTTGTGCAAGAGGTTCTGTACCAAAGCCAACAAAGCTGGAGATATAGGACATCCTTGTCTACTTGATCTAGTCCAGGAGTCAGCAAAGTGGTCTATATTGACCCTGGGGGTCGATGGGACTATCCAAGGGGTCGATAAATGACTCGACTATAGAGAAATGTATCATTGATAATATTTATTTATTTATTTTAAATGCTTGTAGTGGGGGGGGTGGGGAGGGGGCATCAATGAGAGATCAAGGATTCCATGAAAAGGTTGATGGTTTAAAAAGTTTGCTGACCCCTGCTCTAGTCAAATTAAATGATTGTGGTATCTTCCCATTAGTTATTACTTTAGCTTTAGGACTTTTATAAAGTGCTTCAATCCAATTTACAAAATTAAGTCCAAAACCAAATTTACCTCAAACTTTAAATAAAAAATCCCATTCTAATCTATCAAAAGCTTTTTCTGCGTCCAATGCAGCTGTAAATTCTATCCTTTATTGTTGTGCTAATTATACTTAATAACCTCACTATATTTTCAGAAGTTTCTCTGTTTTTAACAAAGCCCATTTGATTCAAATTTATTAATTGAGGAAGAGAAATATTTATTCTATTTGCTGGTATCTTTGCCACAATTTTATAATCAACATTTAACAATGAAATAGGTCTATATGAAGCTGGTTTTAATGGATCTCTATTTTTTTTTAGGAATAACCATAATTATTGTTGTAGAAAAGGTTTCTGGAAGAATGTGTAACCTAAGAGCTTGTTCTACTACCTGCATAAATAAAGGGATTATTAAATCTTTAAATTCTTTATAGAATTCCATTGGGAATTCATCCTCTCCAGGAGACTTATTATTCTGTTAACAATTAAGTGTTTTATTAATTTCTTGTTCACTAACAGTCCATCCAAATTATCTTTATTCAAAAAAATTTTAAGAAACATGTTATTGTGGTTCCTATTTGATAAAATAGATGACCACCCTAACTGGGTTGCAATGGAGTTGAAATCTTTTAAAAACGCTTCTGGGTGCAGTCAGGTTTAGGGTCATCCTTTCTTATTTTGTCTCCAAAATTTCCAAAGAATTAAATAATGAGACAGAGGCTTGGAATTTGAATTCAATTCAGGACATATTTTTCCGGGGGTGGGGTGAGCAATTCATGGGGATTTCTGACCACTCTGTCCTATCTTCGTGTCCCACCGTTCATTTTCGATGCAGGCTTTAAAGGATGGAATTGGTTCGGGATTGAAAGCTTTTGATGCAACAAAATTTTGCCTCTTTTCAACACGTGATGGCAGGACAGGCATTTTATCTGATCTAAACTTCCAGAATTTTCACGTCTTCCTGATCTGAATTTTATAGACAATTATAATATCCACTTTGCATTATGAAAAATATTGACTATAAAGAGAGTTTCCTTCATTAATATCAAAATTGAATGGGAGAATGATGTTAATTTACTCTTCTTGGAAGATGATTGGTTCACACTCCTGGGCCTTATCAATAATTCTTCTCCGAGTGTGCAAGACATGTTTCCAAAACTGTCTCGCATTTATTCAGGCATCAGTCCTTTCTATGATAAATATAAAATTTTTGAAGCCTCTTTGGTCATGTCCCATATTAGACAGGATTTTGAACTGGTATTTTTGAATCCTTGTTGGATACCTTCAGGTCAACCTTAATTGCCTTCTCCAAGGGTGAGAATGCAAATCAAAGCATTTTCTGGCCGGTGGAGAAGTCCTGTTGAAATGGGGAGATGATTTTCCACCCACCCACCCACCCACACGCAATGGTTACAAAATTCCCATGTCCTTTTAGAGTTGAGAGAAAAAAAAAATCAGGCTTAACGTCAGGAAAATTAAAGTCACGATTGCTAAGACATGGCTTGTGTTACCACAATTTGAATAGATAAGGGTCATGGTGGTGATAGATGGGTATAATTTTCCGGATGTCCGGAGGTTGCTGCTCGATTCCAAGGGCTGCTAACAATATTATTTCTGTCTTGTTCAGTAGGAAGAATTAGAGCAACTGTTGGGGGAGGGGTCATTTAGTTCATCTTTTTGTCTTGTATTCTTTTTCTTTTTTGGGGCAATACTTTTGCTTGTGATTTCATGCATGGGCAGTGATGTACAATATTACACGGTTAATATAGAATGTATTCAGATCCTTAGGAACCTTACAGGCTAATACTCTCAATTAAACTCAAAGAGGCCACTCACTACGTGCGGAGTGGCCATCCAGACCCTCTTGAAGATCCTCATCCGGATCCCCTTCCTGGATCGGTTCCATGTAATCTGGAGTGACAATGGAGTGACTGATGTGTTCACACTTGCCCCCAACCGAGGTGGGGGGGAGGGGGAGGAAGAGAGATGGGGGGGAGAGAAAGAAGGAAAGACAGGGGAAGAAAGGGGAGGAAAGAGAGAGAGAGTGGAGAGAGATGGGGGGATTGGGGAGTGAGGGGGAGAGAGGAAGAAAGAGGGGGAGATTGGGGAGGAGATAGGAGGGGGGGAGAGAGTGGGGGTGAAAGAGGAAAAAGTGAGGGAAAGAGAGAGTGGGGAAGGATAGATAGGAGGAGTGAGGGGAGAGGGAAGTAGAAAGGAGGGGAGAGAGAGGGGAGAGAGAAAGAGAGGGGGTGAGTGAAGGGGTAGATAAGGGGGTTATAGAAAGGGGAGGAGTTGAGAGGGGAGAGAAAAGTGGGAAAAGGGGAAAGATAGCAGAAGGAGAGAGAGAAAAATGGGGTAAGCGTGGGGGAGATATAGGGAGAGGGGAAGAGATGAGGTGTGAGGAGTGGAGAGAGGTGTGAGAGAAAGGGGGAGACAAGGAGGGGTCAGGTTTCAAACTCACCTTCAGAAAGGAAACTGTCAACATCTGGGTTGAGGTAATCTGTGGAGAGAGAAGGGAAGGAAGAGGGAGGAGTGAATACCCTTCAGATCTCTCCTTCACCACACTCCCTCCAACCCTCCCTCATTCACCAGTGTCTGCCTGTAGCGTCAGAGTCCCCGACTGTATTGGTGTTTACAGAGGGTCCCAGGGAGGGTGCTGGGCTTTAATGGGGTCTCAGGGAGAGTATCTGGGTTTACAGGGGGTCCCGGAGAGGGAGTTAGGGTTTACAGGGGGTCCCAGGGAGTGTGTCTCTATTTACTGGGGGTCTCAGGGAGTGTGTCAGGGATTACAGGGGATCCTGGGGTGTGCGTCAGTATTTACTGGGGGTCCCAGGGAGTGTGTCAAGGTTTACAGGGGGTCCCAGGGAGCATGTCAGGGTTTACAGGGGGTCCCAGTGAGTGTATCAGGATTTCCAGGGGGTCCTGGGGTGTGTGTGGGTATTTACAGGGGTCCCAGGAACAGTGTCAGGGTTTACAGGGCATCCCAGGGAGTGTGTCAGGGTATACAGGGGGTCCCAGGAAGTGAGCCTCTATTTACAGGGGGTTCCAGGAAGTATGTTGGGGTTTACAGGGGATCCTGAGGAGTGCATCAGCATTTACTGGGGGTCCTGTGGAGTGTGTCTGTATTTACAAGGGGTCCCAGGGAGTGTGTCAGAGTTTACAGGGGATCCTGGGGAGGGAGTTTGGGTTTACAGGGGTTCCCGGGGAGTTTGTCAGGGTTTACAGGGGGTCCCATGGAGTGTATCAGGGTTCACAGGGGTCCGGGGGAGTGCATCAGGGTTTACAGGGGGTCCCATGGAGTGTCAGGATTTACAGGGAGTCCCAGGGAGGGTGTCAGTGTTTACAGGGGGTCCCAGGGAGGGTGTCAGGGTTTACAGGGGGTCCCAGGGAGGGTGTCAGGGTTTACAGGGGGTCCCAGAGAGGGTGTCAGGGTTTATAGGGGGTCCCGGGGAGGGTGTCAGGGTTTACAGGGGGTCCAAGGGTGTGTGTCAGGGTTTACAAGGGGTTCCAATGAGTGTGTCAGGATTTCTGGGGGTGTGTGTCGGTATTTACAGGGGTCCCAGGGAGGGTGTCAGGGTTTACAGGATGTCCCAGAGAGTGTGTCGGTGTTTACAGGGGGTCCCAGGGAGTGAGTCGGGGTTTACGGGGGTCCTGGGAAGTGTGCCTCTATTTACAGGGGGTTCCAGGAAATGTGTCGGGGTTTACAGGGGGTCCCAGGTAGTTTGTCTGTATTTACAGGGGGTCCCGGGGAGTGTGTCAGGTTTTACAGGGGATCCTGAGGAGTGCGTCAGTGTTTACTGGGGGTCCCATGAAGTGTGTCAGGGTTTACAGGGGGTCCCAGGGACTGAGTCGGTGTTTACAGGGGGTCCCAGGGACTGTGTCGGTGTTTACAGGGGGTCCCAGGGACTGTGTCAGGTTTTACAGGGGGACCCGGGGAGTGTGTCGGTGTTTACAAGGGGTCCCGGGGAGGAAGTTGGGATTTACAGGGGTTCCCAGAGAGGGTGTCGGGGTTTACTAGGGGTCCCAGGGAGAGTGTCGGGGTTTACAGAGGTCCTGGGGAGTGCAACAGGGTTTACAGGAGGTCCCATGAAGTGTGCCAGGGTTTACAGGGGGTCCTGGGGAGGGTGTCAGTGTTTACAGGGGGTCCCGGAGAGGGAGTTAGGGTTTACAGGGGGTCCCAGGGAGTGTGTCTCTATTTACTGGGGGTCTCAGGGAGTGTGTCAGGGATTACAGGGGATCCTGGGGTGTGCGTCAGTATTTACAGGGGGTCCCAGGGAGTGTGTCAAGGTTTACAGGGGGTCCCGGGGAGCATGTCAGGGTTTACAGGGGGTCCCAGTGAGTGTGTCAGGATTTCCAGGGGGTCCTGGGGTGTGTGTGGGTATTTACAGGGGTCCCAGGGACGGTGTCAGGGTTTACAAGGCATCCCAGGGAGTGTGTCTGGATTTCCAGGGGGTCCCAGGGATTGTGTCGGTGTTTCTAGCTGGTCCCATGTAGTGTGTCGGTGTTTACAGGGGGTCCCAAGGAGTGTGTCGGTGTTTATAGAGACAACCAGGGAATGTGTTGGTGTTTACAGGGGGTGCTGGATTGGGCAAGAGGGAGCTTTACTCAATGTCCTACCCTGGGAGTGTGTGATTGTAGAGGGCGAGTGGGTGTTTCACTCTGTATCCCACACTGGGAATGTGTGACGTGACAGGGCAGAGGGAGCTTCACTCTGTCTCCCACCCCGGGGATGTGTTGGGGTTTTCAGGGAGACTTTTATCATGCAACTTACCCTCGGAATCAGCATCATCCTCTGCATGTAGATTCTCGTAAGACAGGGTACCTGAGTGGGGTGAGATAGTTAAACTCTGCACCTACACAGACCAATGTTGTAGAACAGAGAGACCTTGGGGTACGGGGACTGACACGGTGAATGGTGGGGAGTGTTGTAAAACAGAGAGACCTCAGGATATGGGAACCGACACGGTGAACGGTGGTGAGTGTTGTAGAACAGAGAGACCTTGGGGTACGGAGACTGACACGGTAAATAGTGGGGAGTGTTGTCAAACAGAGAGACCTCGGGATACTAGGATCAACACGGTAAACTGTGTGGAGTGTTGTAGAACAGATAGACCTCAGGGTACGGGAACCAACACAGTGAACAGTGGGGAGTGAGAGACTGTGAGAGGTGGTAGTGGAGAGTTGGTGGCAGTTACAATATTGAGAAGGGGGATATCTGACAAGAAACAGGAGCGGGAGTCAGCCATCTGGCCCATCAAGACTGCTCCCCCATTCAATCTGATTATGGCTGATCCAACGATGGGCTCCGCTCCGCCTGCCTGCCTCTTCCCTGTATCCCTTCATTCCTCGACTCTGTAAACATCCATCCAACCTCGCCTTAAATCTATTTACTGAGGTGGCCTCCACTGGTTCAATGGGCAGTGAATTCCACAGGTATACCCCCTCTGGAAAAAGCAGTTCCTCCTCTTCTCCATCCTCCCCTGAACCTGACCCTCTGTTCTCCCCCTCTCCCCATTCTGGTCTCCCCACCAATGGGAACAATCTACTGACCTCTACCCTATCTAAGCTTTCACAATCCGCTCTCATTCTTCTCAATTCCACCGAGTACAGTTCCAGGCGACTCAATCTCTCCTCATTGGCCAAACCCCTCATCCCTGGAATCAACCTGGTGAACTCCCTCTGTACGTCCTTCCCCAAGTGCGGAGACCGGAACTGCCCGCAGTAACCCAGATGCGGCCTCACTGGGGCCTTGTACAGTTGCAGCAGGACCTCCCAGCTCCTCAATCCCATCCCTCCAGCAATGAGGGGTCAACGTTGCATTTGCCTCCTTGACAGCCCACGGCACCCACAAACCAACCTTCTGCAATTCATGCATGAGTACTCCCAAGTCCTTTTGCCCAGCACCACGCTGCAATTATTTGTCATTGAAATAACCCTCTGATTGTCTGTTTTCCCTTCCGAAGTAGATCACCTCACATTGACCAACATTGTACTCTATCTGACAGACCCTTGCCTGCTCACATAACCTCTCAATATCCCTCTGCAGAGTCTCGGTCTCCTCTGCACGGTGCTTTTCCACTCAGTTCAGTGTCATCAGCCAACTTACATAGATTACACTTTGTCCCCTCTTCCAGATCTTTTATGCACTGTACATTGTGAACAGTTCTGGGTCTAATTTTCGAGGGGCGGACACACGGATGGGGGCACGGTTTCGTGAATGAGGCTGAAGGAGGTTGAAACCTATCTCACTGCTTGGTCTGATTTCTTCTACAATGGGATCATCCTCTTCGAAGTCGTTTGCAGATGCCACATTCTCGTACCAGGTGGAACTCGACGCGTTTCTAAGTGAGATTCCTTTTGGGACAAAGAGAGAAGGGGTGAGGGAACACTGAGGGATGCAGAGGACCAGAGGGGGGCTACAGAGACAGGGAGGGGTGTGGGGGACCAGAGGGGGTTACAGACACAGGGAAGGGTGGAGGGGACCAGAGGGAGTTAGAGAGACAGGGTTTAGGGGACTGGAGGGGGTTACAGAGACAGGGAGGGGTGTAGGGGACCGGAGGGAGTTACAGAGGGAGTTAGAGAGACAGGGAGGGGTGCAGGGGACCTGAGGGGGGTTACAGAGACAGGGAGAGGTGTAAGGGACTGGAGGGAATTACAGAGTCAGGGAGGGGTGTAGGGGACCTGAAGGTGTAACAGAAACAGGGACTGGAGGGGGTTAAAAAGAAGGTTTAGCGGACTGGAGGGGGTTAAAGAGACAGGATGTAGGGGACCGGAAGGGGTTACAGAGACAGGGAGGGGTGTAGGGAGTGGAGGGGGTTACAGAGACAGGGAGGGGTGCAGGGGACCGGAGGGGGTTACAGAGACAGGGAGGGATGTGGGAGACCGGAGGGGGTTACAGAGACAGGGAGGGGTGTAGGGGACCGGAGGGGGTTACAGAGACAGGGAGGGGTGTAGGGGACCGGAAGGGGTTACAGAGACAGGGAGGGGTGTAGGGAGTGGAGGGGGTTACAGAGACAGGGAGGGGTGCAGGGGACCGGAGGGGGTTACAGAGACAGGGAGGGATGTGGGAGACCGGAGGGGGTTACAGAGACAGGGAGGGGTGTAGGGGACCGGAGGGGGTTACAGAGACAGGGAGGGGTGTAGGGGATCGGAGGGGGTTACAGAAACAGGGAGGGGTGTAAGGGACTGGAGGGGGTTACAGAGACAGGGAGGAGTGTAGGGGACTGGAGGGGGGTTACACTGCTCCTCTCACTCTGCTGGTTTCCCCTAATTGGATCCGACAGAATTTCACTGTTTCTTTTCCTTCTTATAAAGCTTCTGGAGATGGAGAAAGACCAGAGGGGTTGAGGGGAAGAGATGGGGTGGGATTGGGTGGGAGTTTGTAGTTGTACTTAGGTCATGTGATCACTCCATGGAATCAGCCTCTGCCTCCCTCTCCCTGTTTTCCTCTGCCTCTCCCCACACCTCTCCTCTCTTTCTCTTACCCCTCTTTCCCCACTTCCCCTCTCTTCCCACACCCTCTCCCTCTCTCTTCCCCTCTCTTACCCCTTTCCCCAGTCACGCCCCCCTCTCCACTTCCTCTCCCCCCACTCTCACACACTTTCCTCCTCCTTACCGCCCCCTCCCCATTTCTCTTCCCCTTCCCCCCCACTCTCTCTTCACTCCCCTTTCTTCCCCCTCCCTACCACCCCTCTTCCCCCTCCCCATCTTCCTCTCCCCTTCCCCTCTATCACCCTCCTTACCTCCCCCTTCCCCAACTCCTCTCTCCCATCCCTCTCTCTCCCCCTCTCTCAACCCCTCTCCCCCACTTCCTCATCTCTCCCCACGTTCATCATCATCCCTTCCCCCCTCCCTCCCTCCTCCGTGTCTTCGTCCCCACCTGAGGAGTTGGGCGATCCGGGTCTGATGGGCCACCTGCTCTCTCCCTGTTGGGGAATATAAATAGTGTTACCCTCTTTCTCCACTCCCGATCCGTCCCCTAGGCCCTTCCCCCAATTCCTTTTCCAACCCTTCCCTCACACCTTTCCCTACACTCATCCCTCCTACCACCCATCCCTCCCTGCCCCTCTCCCCTCCACACATCCCTCGAGCCCACGCCAACTGAGTGGCACTCGCGACTTTTTAAACCTCAGTCAGATCTCCCCTCGGATTCAACGCTCCACAGTCTGTCCCAACCACCCTCTCCCTTCCCCTGTGAACCAGACCATTTCCCAGGAAACCATTCCTGCCCCTGTCCCTTCTCCCGCCCTTCATGCCATCCACATATTTCCTGTGATCTTGAGCTGAGGGGTGGCAACAAGAATTGTACTCCCCTCATCCCTGATTTTATATCCCCAAGACCTGACCTTCTAACTGAATCCATCCACGGACCTATCCAGGTGTCCCACAGATTTTATCCGCCCTTCTCCCTCTGAACCCGTGCTATACTTTGGTCCCGGAACACCCAGCTCCACAACACTACCACAGACCCCTCCCCTCTTCAATACTTCCCTGGATTCCACCCTTCTACAACATGCTATTGGATCCATCCCCTCGACAACACTCCCCCGGAAACCTCCGCTCTACAACACTCGCTCAGATGCCTCCGCTCTCCATCACTCAACCGGACCCATCCCCTCTTCAACACACCCCTGGATCTCTCCCCTCAGCAACACTTCCCCGGATGGTTCCCCTCTAAAATACTCCCATGGATCCCTCCTCTCTACAACACTCCTCCGGAACCCTCCCCACTACAACACTCCCCCAGATCCCTCCCCACTACAACACTTCCCCGGATCCCTCCACTCCACAACACTCCCCCAGCTCCCTCCCTTCGCTTCACAACACTCCCAGGATCCCTCCCTCCGCTGTAAAACACTCCACCGAATCCCTCTGATCTACAACACCCCCACAGATCCCTCCGCTAAATGACATTCGCCCCGATTCTTCCACTCTACCACACTCCCCCGGGGATCCCTCCCCTCAACAATACTCCCCCCGGATCCCACCCTTCTACAACACTCCGCCAAATCCCTCCCCTTTTCATCACACCCCCATATCCCTCCCCTCTACAACACTCCCCCAGATCCCTCCTCTCTACAACACTCCATCGGATACCTCCTCTCTACAACACTCTCCCAGATCCCTCCGCTCTACAACATTCTCCCGGATCCCTCCACTCTACAACACAACACTCCCCCAAATGCCTCCATTCTACAACACTCCCCCTGATCCATCCGCTCCACAACATTTCCCCTGATCCCTCTGCTCCACAACACTCCCCCAGATCCCTCCCCTATACAACACTGCCCTGGATCCTTCCACTCTACAACATTCCCCTGGATCCCTCTGCAATACGACACTCCCCCAGATCCCTTCGCTGTACAAAACTTCCCAGGATCCCTTGCTCCACAACACACCCCAATATCCCTCCCCTCTACAACACTCCCCCGGATCCCTCCTCTCTACAATACTCCCCTGGTTCCTCCCCTCTACAACATTCCCCTGGATACCTCCCCTCTACAACATTCTCCCAGATCCCTCCGCTCTACAGCAATCACCCAGATCCCTCCGTCCACAACACTCCCCTGGATGCCTCCCATCTACAACACTCCCCCGGAGCCTTTGCTCAACAACAGTCCCCTGGATACCTCCCCTCTGCAACACTTCCCCAGATCCCTCCGCTCTACAACACTCCCCCAAACTCCGCCACACTACCACACTCCACTGGATCTCTCCCTTCTACAACAGTCCCCCGAAACCCTCCATTCTACATTACACCCCCGGATCCCTCCCCTCTACAACACTCCCCTAGATCACTCTGCTCCACAAGACTCCCCCAGATCCCTCCCTCCACTCCACAACACGCCCCTGGATCTCTCCCCTCTACAATACTCCCCAGGAGCACTACGCTCAACAGCAGTCCGCTGGATCCCTCCCCTCTGCACACTTCCCCAGACCCCTCCGCTAAACAACACTACATCAGACCCCGCCACACTACCACACACCCCAGATCCCTCCCCTCTACAACTCCCCGCCGGATCCCTCCCCTCTACAATTCTCCCCTGGATCCTTCCGCTTAACAACACACCCCCAGATCCATCCGCTCCATACCACTCCCCCGGCTCCCTCCTTCTGCTCAACAACACTCCCCCAGATCCCTCCACTCTACAACACTCTCCCAGATCTGTTCACCCCACAATACTACCCCGTATCCCTCCCTTCGCTCCAAAACACTCCTCCGGAACCCTCCCCTCTATGATTCTCACACGGATTCCAAACAGCACTTGCTCAGATCCCTCCGTCCACAACACTCCCCTGGATCCCTCAGCTCTACAACATTCCCCCAGATCCCTGCGTCCACAACACTCCCCTGGATACCTCAGTTGTACAACACTCCACCAGATCCAGCCATCCACAAAACTCTCCCAGATCCCTCCGCTCTACAACAAACCCCCCAATCCCCCCCATCTACAACACTCCCCCAGATTCCTACTCTCTACAATTCTCCCCCAGATCCCTCCCCTCAAAACATTTGCCCGGATCCTTCCGTCCACAACACTCACCCTGATCCCTCCCCTCTTCAACACTCCCCCAGACACCTCCGGCTACAACATTCCCCCAGACCCCGTGCACTACAACACTCCTCCAGATCACTCCCCTCTACAACACTCCCCAAGATCACTCCGTCCACAACACTTCCCCGGATCCCTCCGATCCACAACACTCCCCCAGATCCCTCTGCTCCACAACACTCCCTCAGATCCTTCCGCTCCACAACACTTCTCCGGATCCCTCCCCTCTGCAACACTCCCCCAGAGCCCTTTGATCCCTCCGATCCACAACATTCCCCCAGATCCCTCTGCTCCACAACACTCCCTCAGATCCTTCCGCTCCACAACACTTCTCCGGATCCCTCCCCTCTGCAACACTCCCCCAGAGCCCTTTGCTCAACAACAGTCCCCGGATCACTCTCCTCTACAACACTCACCCAGACCCTTCCACCTACAATGCTCCCCCAGACACCATGCACTACCATACACCCTGGATCCCTCCCCTCTACAACACTCCCCCGAATCCCTCCCCTCTACAACATTCCCCTGGATCCTTCCCCTCTACAATTCTCCTCCGGATCCCTCCGCTAAACAACACACCCCCGGATCCCTCCGCTCCACACCACTCCCCCGGCTCCCTCCTTCTGCTCAACAACACTCCCCCAGATCCTTCCGCTCTACAACGCTCTCCCAGATCCGTTCACCCCACAATACTACCCCGTATCCCTCCCTTCGCTCCAAAACACTCCCCTGGAGCCCTCCACTCAACAACAGTCTCCCGGATCCCTCCCCTCTACAACACTCCCCCAGACCCCTCAGCTTTACAACACTCCCCAAGACCCCGCCACACTACCACACTCCCCGGATTGTTCCCTTCTACAACACTCCCCCAGATCCCTCCATCCACAACACTCCCCCGAATCCCTCAGCTGTACAACACTCCACCGGATCCCACCATTCACAAAACTCTCCCAGATCCCTCTGCTCTACAACAATCCCCCAGATCCCTCTCATATACAATACCCCCCCCAGAAAACTCTGCAAAACAACATGCCCCCAGATCCCTCCCTTCTACAATACTCCCCCAGCTCCCTCCCTCTGCTTCACAACATTCCCCTGGATCCCTCCGCTTTACAACACTCCCACGGATCCGTCCGCTCCACAACACTACCC
This sequence comes from Narcine bancroftii, assembly GCF_036971445.1. NCBI lineage: Eukaryota > Metazoa > Chordata > Chondrichthyes > Torpediniformes > Narcinidae > Narcine > Narcine bancroftii. Next base: position 231,961,511 of record NC_091471.1, on the reverse strand, counting down.
AGATCCCTTTCTTCGCTCCAAAATTCTCACCCAGATCCCACCCTCTGTTGTACAACTCTCCACCGGATCCCTCCGATCAACGACACTTCACCGAATCCCTCGCATCTATGACACTCCCCCAGAACCCTCCCCTCTACGATTCTCACCCAGATTCCTCCACACAACACTCGCACAGATCCCTCCGTCCACAACACTCCCCCAGATCCCTCAGCTCTACAAAATTCCACCGGATCCCGCCGTCCACAACACTCACCGAATCCCTCAGCTTGAAAACACTCTACCGGATCCCTCCCTTCATCAACACTCCCCCAGATCCCTCTGTCCACAACACTCCCCCAGATCCCTCAGTTGTACAACACTCCACCGGATCCTGCCTCCACAAAACTCTCCCAGATCCCTCTGCTCTACAACAATCCACCAGATCCCTCCCATATACAACACCCCCCCCAGAAAACTCTGCAAAACAACACTTGCCCCCAGATCCCTCCCCTCTACAATACTCCCCCGGCTCCCTCCCCTCTACAATACTCCCCCAGCTCCCTCCCTCTGCTCCACAACATTCCCCCGGATCCCTCCGCTTTACAACACTCCCACGGATCCGTCCGCTCCACAACACTACCCCAGATCCCTTTCTTCGCTCCAAAATTCTCACCCAGATCCCTCCCTCTGTTGTACAACTCTCCACCAGATCCCTCTGATCAACGACATTTCACCGAATCCCTCGCATCTACGACACTCCCCCAGAACCCTCCCCTCTACGATTCTCACCCAGATTCCTCCACATAACAACACTCACACAGATCCCTCCGTCCACAACACTCCCCCGGATCCCTCAGCTCTACAAAATTCCACCAGATCCCGCCATCCATAAAACTCTCCCGAATCCCACTGCTCTACAACAATCCCTCAGATCCCTCCCATCTAGAACACCCCCCCTCCCCACCCCCCAGATCCCTCCGCTAGACCACACACCTGGATCCCTCTGCTCTACAAAAATCACCTGGATCCCTCCATCCACAATACTCCCCCAAATCCCTCCCCTCTACAAAACTGCCCCAGAGCCCTCCACTCAACAACAGTCCTCCGGATCCCTCCCCTCTGCAACACTCTCCCAGACCCCTCCACTCCACATCACTCCTCCAGACCCCGCCACACTACCACACTCCCCCGGTCCTTCCCCTCTATAACACTCCCACAGATCCCTCCGATTCTCAACACTCCCCTAATCCTTCCTCTACAACACTCCCCCGGATCCCTCCGCTCTCCAACACTCCCCCGGATCCCTCTCCTCTAAAACACTCCCTGGATCATTACGCTTTACAAACCTCCCCTGGACCCCTCCGCTCCACAACACTTCCTCGGATCCCTTCGCTCCACTACACTCCAGTGGATCCCTCCTCTCTAAAACACTCCCCTGGATCCCTCCACTCTACAACATTCCCCAGAACCCACCCCTCTATAATTCTCCCCCATTCCCTCCCCTCAACAACAATCTCCCAGATCTCTCCATCAACAACACTCCCTCAGAATCCTCTGCTCTATAACATTCCCCCAGATCCGTCCGCTCCTCAACACCAGGCCGGATCCCTCCCTTCGCTCCACAACACTCCCACGGATGCCACCAATCTACGACACATCCCCTGGAACCATCCCCTCTACGATTCTCCCCCGGATTTCTCCACCTAACAACACGACCCCAGATCCCTTCATCCTCAACACTTCCCCAGATCCCTCAGTTCTACAATACTCCCCCGGATCCCTCACCTGAACAACACTTGCCCAGATCCCTCACCTCAACACCACTCCCCCGAACCCTCCCCTCTACAACACTCCCCCAGATCCCTCCACTCCACAACACTTAACCAGATGCCTCCGCTCTACTAACACTTAACTAGATGCCTCCGCTCTACAACTCTCCACCGAATCCCTCCACTCTACAATTCTCCACCGGATCCTTCCGCTCTACAACACTGCAATGGATCCCTCTGCTCTACAGCACTTCCCCAGCTTCCTCCCCTCCACAACACTCTCCCAGATCTCTCCGTTCTACAACATTACCCAGGATCACACCACTCTACTACCCTCCCCCAGATCCCTCCCCTCTACAATGCACCCCTTGATCCCTCCCCTCTTCATCACACCCCTGGATCCCTCCACTCCACAACACTCCCCCGGATCCCTCCGCTCCACAACACTCATCCAGATCCCTCCTCTCTACATCACATCCCCGGATCCCTCCACTCTACAACACTCCCCCAGATCCCTCCACTCAACAACATTCCCCCGGATACCTCTGCTCTACGACACTCTACAGGATCCCTCTGATCGACAACACTCCATCATCTCTCCAATCTACAACACTCCCCCAAATCCCTCCCGTCCACAACACTAACCCGGAACCCTCTGCTCTACGAAACTCCCCGGATCCCTCCCCTCAACAACACTCCCCCGGATCCCTCCCCTCTACAATACTCCCCTAAATTCCTCACCTCAACAACACTCACCCCGGTTCACTCCCCTCTACAACATTCCACCAGATCCCTCTGCTCTACAACACACCCTTGGATCCTGTGCTATACAACAATTCCCCAGATCCCTCCTTCCACAACACTCCCCTGGATCCCTCCCCTCTACAACACTCCCCTGGATCCCTCCCCTCAACAACAATCCACCAGATCCCTCCATCCACAACACCCCCCTGGATCCCTCCGCTCCACAACACTCCCCCGGATCCCTCCACTCTACAACACTGCCCCGGATCCCTCCGCTCCACAACACTACCCCGGATCCCTCCCACTCCTCCACAACACTCCCCTGGATCCCTCTGCTCGACAACACCCCCCCTCACCCAGATCCCTCCCATTAACAACACTCTCCGGATTCCTCTGCTCTACTACACTCCACTGGATCCTGCCATCCACAACACCTCCCCGGATCCTTCCCCTCTACAACACTCCCCTGGATCCCTCCTCTCTACAATACTTCCCCAGTTCCCTCCCCTCTACAACAACACTGCCATGGATCCCTCCGCTCTACAGTACTTCCCCGGCTCCCTCCCCTCTAAAACTCTCCACCAGTTCCCGTCGTCCACAACACTCCACCAGATCCCTCTGCTCCACAACGCACTCTGGCATCCCTCCATTATTCAACACTCCCCTGGATTCTTCCGCTCAACAACACCCCCCTGGATTCCTCTGCTCCACATCACTTCCCCAGATCAGGGGAAGGTAGAGGGGAAGTGAAGGATAGTGAGGGAGAAAAGTGGGGGAGAGAGAAAAGATGGAGTGACAGAGGGAGGAGAGAGGGAGAGATTGGGGTAGAGAGTGTGGTTATGTGACCACCAGCCGACTGCAGAGGGCGATCTCTGTAACTGCAGGAAGACCACCTAAGAGCACCTGGCCGGCTGTCAATCAGCCAACCTGAATATAAACCTGAGCCGGCCCCTCATGAGCCAGATACACGGAAGCCACCAAGGCACATACTGATGTTCAGACTTTTACTGGAATAAAGCCTATTATACAGTCTTTGAGTTTTGTGCTCACTGCTACCCTCACCCGACACCACAATTTATTCCAGAAAAATTTAAAGAGTGACCATGGAGAAGTTTCTGATGATCGGGAGCCTGGAGATTGACCCCTAACACAGAAACCCAGGCACGCTTCGAGATGTGGAGGCACGCAACTCAGTCTATCATCCTAACACAGGCTGAGGTGATCAACACCAACCAATCTGTACCAAGCTGGGCTCACAGGCTTTCCAGGCCATCAAGGACTGCATGGACTATGGACCTGTGATGGTTGTTCTGGAGAGCATATACAAGCCTCCGACAAACGTGGCGCCCAGTACTGCTCAGCATCAGGTCCCAGCAACCAGGCAAGATGGCAGATGCCTCTCTGGGGCCCCTGTGAGGGCTAGCCCACCTGTGCCTGGCCGAGACCGGGGTGACCGAACGGGAAGTGGAGCGACTGATCTGGGACAACTGCGTGCGAGGGCTGCGCTCGAGAAGCGCCCAAAAGAAGCTGCTGGAAGAAAACATCACCTCACTTCCCAGGTCAATGGTGGTGGTCCGCTCCCTGGAGGGTGCAGCATCATGCAGAAGCCTTTGATGCCCGACAGCCCCAAACTCCAGTCTGGCAGAATGCAAAACGACTGCTGTCGCCAAAGGGTTCTACGTGGAGGAGATGATCTCCTACCCCCATCACGAATAGCCAACATAGTCAACGAGATAGCCACTATAAGGTCTTCTCAACAATTAACCTAAAGTCGGCCTACCTCCTGATCCCTATCCACGCCCAGGATAAGCCATATACCGCCTTCGAGGCAGACAGGATTCTCTATCGGTTCCGCTGGGTTCTGTTTGGGGTCACTAATGGGGTTTCCCAGTGGAAGAATGACCGCATGGTTACCAGCACAACCTAAGAGTGACCTTGGACAATGTCACCATCTGTGGCCACGACCAGTAGGACCATGATGACAACCTGGAAAGATTTCTCCGGATGGTCGAAGAGCTGAACTTCACTTATAACAAAGAAGTGTGTGTTCAGCACCACCCGCCTTGTCATCCTGGGGTACATCGTGGAACATGGTGTCATCAGCCCCGATCCAGAGCGTATGCACTCATTAATGGAGCTGCCCCTTACCCACACACTCCCCCGATGCCTTGGGCTTTTCTCCTATTACTCCCAGTCGGTCACCCGTTTCTCGGACAAGGTCCGCCCACTGGCCCAGGCCATCACCTTTCCCCTACCACCTGAGATGCAAGCAGCTTTTCCCCGCATCAGGCAGGACATCGCGGAAGCCAAGATGCATCCCGTGGATGAGGACTCCCCATTCCAGGTAGAAGGCGATGCCTCCGATGTGGCCCTTGCTGCTACCCTTAACCAGAAGGGACACCCTGTCGCCTTCTTCTCAAGGAAGCTCCACAGTTTCGAGCTCGGACACTCTGCCATTGCAAAGGAGGCCCACGTGATCGTGAAAGCTGTCCGTCACTGGCACCACTATCTGGCAGGCAAAGGATTCACTGTCCTCATCGACCAGCACGCAGAGACTTTCATGTTCAGTACCATCCATAAAGGCAAGATCAAGAACAATAAGATCTTGCACTGGATAGTCGAGCTGGCCACATTTAGCTATGACATCCAGTACAGACTGGGGAAGTTCAACAACTCCCTGACGCCCTGTCCCAGACCTGCACCGCGGTGCAGTCCGACCAACTGCAGGCGCTACATGACGCCCTTTGTCACCCAGGCCTGTACCATTTCATCAAGTCCCAGAACCTCCCCTTCACCATCCAAGAAGTCCAGGCCATGACCGAGTCTGCAGGGGTCTATGTGGAATGCAAACTGTGCTTCTTCCATCCGCCGCAGGCCCACGTCATCAAGGCTCTCAGCCCTTTGAATGGCTTAGCATCAACTTCAAGGGCCCCCTGCCTTCCACAAATGTCTACTTCCTTGCAGTCATAGACGAATACTCCCACTTTCCCTTAACCATCCCTTGCCCTGACACCTCTACAGCCACCGTTACCAGAGCTCTGACACAGATCTTTTTCACCATGTTTGGATACCCAGCATTCATCTGCAGTGATCGGGGGTCCAGCTTCATGAGTGAGGAACTGCGCCAACACCTGGTAGCGTGAGGCATCGCGACTAGTCGCACGACTAGTTACAACCTGAGCAGCAACGGGCAGGTGGAGTGTGAAAACGGAGTGATCTGGAAGGCAGTCCTCCTGGCTAAGGTCCAAAGGTTGGTCCTTTGACTACTGGTGAGAGACCCTCCCCGAGGCATTCCACGCCATACGGTCACTCTTGTGCACTGCTACCAATCAGACCCATCATGAGCGCCTTTTCTCATTCCCCAGGAAATCGGCAACTTGGGTCTCCCTCTCAGCTTGGCTCACATCTCTGGGACCGGTTCTCCTCCGCAAACACATGCAGGCTCACAAGTCTGACCTGCTGGTCGAGCAGGTGCTCCTTCTCCACGCCAACCAGGACTGAGCCCACGTCAGGTACTGTCTCGACCAGGAATCAGGCACCGTAGGGGCCCCACCCCCCCCCCCCCCCCCCCAAGCATTACGATTACCCGGCCCAACCTCCACACCATAGGTACCCTTGGCCCACCCAGAACCCAGGGGCCGACCCCCTCCCTCCACCCCTCCAGAGAACCCAATTCGTGTCGGTCCACACCAACCCAGCCACTCCTCCCCCAGCCCCCGTGGAGAGACGTATATATAGACGCCTACACCGACTCTGCCCACACCGATATCTGCCACGACCAGGCTGGACCAAGCCAGCCATCAGGCAGCAACACACCCTCTCCGACCTGTGACCAGGAGCCAGAGACTCCAACGGCTGCCGGAATCTGCAACTACCACCCAGCATCATCCCACACACCCTACCCCAGGACAATTTTAAGAAGTGGTGGGGGGAAATGTGGTGATATGACCACCAGCCTCCTGAAGGGGGCGATCTCTGTACCTGCAGGAAGACCACCTAAGGGGCTGACACCACCTAGCTGGCTGTCAATCAGCTGACTGGGTCACGTCTCCAGAATGGAGGACTATCGCCTTCCCAAGATCGTGTTATATGGCGAGCTCTCCACTGGCCACCGTGACAGAGGTGCACCAAAGAAGAGGTACAAGGACTGCCTAAAGAAATCTCTTGGTGTGTGCCACATTGACCACCGCCAGTGGGCTGATATCGCCTCAAACCGTGCATCTTGGCGCCTCACAGTTCGGCGGGCAGCAACCTCCTTTGAAGAAGACCGCAGAGCCCACCTCACTGACAAAAGACAAAGGAGGAAAAACCCAACACCCAACCCCAACCAACCAATTTTCCCCTGCAACCGCTGCAACCGTGTCTGCCTGTCCCGCATCGGACTTGTCAGCCACAATCGAGCCTGCAGCTGACGTGGACTTTTACCCCCTCCATAAATCTTCGTCCGCGAAGCCAAGCCAAAGAAAGAGAGAATATAGACCTGAGCCAGTCACACAGGGAGCCATCAAGGCTTGAACTGGTGATCGGACCTTTACTGGAATAAAGCCTATTGAACAGCCTTGGAGTTGGAGCTTGCTCGCTGCTACCTCAAAGCACCACAGAGAGTGAGGAAGAGAGAGGGAGGTGGGAGAGATTGGGGAGAGGGGTAAAAAGGGGGAGAGGGAGGGAGAGAGTAAGGGGAGAGGGAGGAGGGATGGGAGACAGAGAAAGAGAGAGGAGAGGACGGGGAAGAGAAAAGGGGGGAGAGGGAGAGAGTGGAGAGGGATGAAGGAGGTGGGGAGAGAGGGAGGGTGAAAGGGGTTAAGGGAGCGGTTAGATAGAGGGTGTAATGGGGGTAGAGAGTGGGAGAGGAGAGAGGGAGGAGAAAAAAGGGAGAGATAAGACAGAGGGGGATAGAGAGAGGATGAGAGAGGGAAAGAGATGAGAGAAAAGGGGGATAGAGAGGAGGAGTGGGGTAGAGAGAGGGGAGCAAGGGAAGGGGAAGGGGGAGAGAGAGGGGTGAGAGAGATGGGAATGAGAGAAGGCGGAAGGGTGTTGGGGGAAGGAACACACACCCAGCATGGTTGAACTTCTGAGGAGGAATGGTCGAGACTGATCCCAGACAGAGAAGTGGAGGTGTGCAGGGGCAATGGGAAGGGGAGGGGGAGTGGGATTGCTATCTCGCATGCCCACAAAACTCAACTGTGATTGATGGCCATCAGAATTCGGGTGCTGAGAGTGAAGAGAACGAGGCTCAGAGCCAAGGTCGTCAGGGGTATCCAATATCGCAGGAGAAACGACAGGAGACCTACACAGAGGGAGAGAGAGGCAGAGTCAGTGCAGGGGGGCTGGGGGGGGGTTACAGAAACGGAGAGGTTTGTAGGGGAGCAGAGGGGGTTACAGAGATAAGGAGGGGTGTAGGGGAGTGGAGGGGGTTACAGAAATGGGGAGGGGTGTAGGGGAGTGGAGGGGTTTACAGAGACAGGGAGGGGTATAGGGGATCGGTGGGGGGTTTACAGAAATGGGGAAGGGTGTAGGGGAATGGAGGGGTTTACAGGGACAGGGAGGGGTGTCGGGGACATGAGGGGTTTACAGAGACAGGGAAGGGTGTAGGGGACCAGAGGGGGTTACAGAGACAGGAAGAGGTGCAGGGGACTGGAGTTGTGGTTACAGAGATGGGGAGAGGGTTACCTTCTCTCTGAACAACCAGCCCCACCAGGATTCGAATCCCCTTGACCTCACAGATGTAGATTCCAGCCTCTGGCAGATCCGGACGGAGAATGATCAGGGAAGGGGGGCTTTCAAACACCAGACCATATCCCGGGAGAAGTGAAGCCCTGTCGAACAGCATGCTGGGATCGTCACCTGTGCTGTTCCGTCTTGATCCATGCAAGGTCTGGTTGACAGGAGATGCCGACCCTCCACACCGGAGCCACACAGAGTTCCCTGGGCAGCAGGACAGGGTCACCATCCCTGCATGAGGGAATGGAGCGTTAAACCTGACTGGGGAGAGGTGGGGGTGGGGAGAAGGGGGGGAGAAGGGTGGGTGGGAGAAGGGGGGGGAGAAAGGGGGGAGAAGGGGGGGGAGAAGGGGGGAGAGAAGGGGGGGGAGAAGGGGGGGGAGAAGGGGGGGGAGAAGGGTGGGTGGGAGAAGGGGGGGGAGAAAGGGGGGAGAAGGGGGGGAGAAGGGGGGGAGAAGGGGGGGAGAAGGGGGGGGAGAAGGGGGGAGAAGAGGGGGAGAAGAGGGGGGAGAAGGGGGGGAGAAGGGAGGGGAGAAGGGAGGGGAGAAGGGGGGGGAGAAGGGGGGGAGGGTGGGGGTAGAGGGGGGAGAGGGTGGGGGTAGAGGGGGGAGAGGGGGAGACAGAGAGAGTGGGAGAAAGAGGAGGAGGAGAGAGGGAGAGTGAAAGCAAAGAGGTAGAGGGAGAGACAGGCGAGAGAGGGGGAGAGAGCGAGAGGAGAGGGGAGAGGCGGAAAGAGAAGGGACAGAGGGGGGAAGAGAGAGGAGGGAGATGGTGAGGAGAGGGAGAGAGTGAGAGGTAGAGAGGGCAGAGAGAGAAGGGGAGAAATGGGGGAGAGAGAGGGGGACAGAAAATTGTAGAAGAGGGAGGGAAAGAAAGAAGGGAGAGAGGGAGGTAACGAGAGGGTAGAGTGTAGGGAGAGAGAGGGGAAGAGTGGAGGATAGAAAGAGGGGAAGAGAGAGAGAAGGGCAAGGGGGCAGAGAGGGAGAATGAGAGAAGGGGAGAGAGTGAGATCACCGTTCTGGTCGTGTGGGTCCATTTCCTGCACACAAGCTCGTGAGAGATTCCTCCCATCTGAGTGGATACAGACCTCTGCAAACAAACATGAAGATGTAACAGGGGGCGGGGAGAGGGAGCTTCAGACCCCGGGAGTGTCTGTGATGGGACGGGACGGGACGGGGTGGGAGGGTTTCGGGAGTCTGTGACGGGACGGGGTGGGGGGGGGAGAGAGGGTTTCGGACCACAGGAGTCTGTGACGAGACGGGGGTGGTGGGGGTGGGGGGGACGGGGGTGGTGGGGGTGGGGGGGACGGGGGTGGTGGGGGTGGGGGGGACGGGGGGGGACGGGGGTGGTGGGGGGGGGACGGGGGTGGTGGGGGGGGACGGGGGTGGTGGGGGGGGGACGGGGGTGGTGGGGGGGGGACGGGGGTGGTGGGGGGAGAGAGGGTTTCGGACCCCGGGAGTCTGTGACGGGACCGGGGTTGGGGTTCCACGCTCTGTGACCTTTCAGAAGATTCGCTCACCGCTGACATGGACCTTGAGGCGGGTTGTGAAAGCGATGCCATTCCCTTCCCTGCAGGTGTACGTTCCGGAATCTTCTGGCATGAGGCGGCGGATGACGAGGTAGGGGTGTGGGTCTCGGAGCAGGACTGCCCTCTCTCCTCCCCAACCCCTGGCTCCCGGCGTCACCGAGGCCAGTGTTCGAACATCCTGGGTCAGATTCCGTAGCCAGATGACCGGATCCCTTCCAGGAAGGTGCACCTGGCCACACGGGAGGGTGACGGTACGTCCCACTGTCCATGGCAGGGGAGTAGTGAGTCCCGGTCCGGGACAGGGACCGGGGGAGGTGGAGGGAATGGAGGGGGTGGTTGTGGCCATGGGAGAGAGTGAGGAGGGAGGAGAGGGGGAGGGAGGAGGGGAAATTATTGGAGGAGAGAGAGGTTGGAGGGAGGGGAGAGGGAGAGGGGGAGGAGAGAGGGAGGATAGAGGGGAGAGGAGGGCGAAAGGGATTGGAGGGAGGGAGAGAGAGAGAGAGGGAGAGGGATTGGAGGCAGCGAGTGAGGGGAGAGAGAGATTCGAGGGAGGGGAAAGGGGGAGGGGAGAGGGATGGAGGGAGGATAGAGGGGAGAGGAGGGCAAGAGGGATTGGAGGGAGAGAGAGAGGGATTGGAGGGAGTGAGTGAGAGGAGGGTGGAGAGTGAGTGGAGGGAGGAGAGGGGAGAGAGTGAAGGGAGGAGAGGAATTGGAGGGAGAGAGAGAGAAGAGAGGGATTGGAGGGAGAGAGAGGAGAGGGGAGGGGAAATTATTGGAGGAGAGAGGTGAGAGGGAGGGGAGAGGGGGAGGAAGGGATGGAGGGAGGATAGAGGGGAGAGGAGGGCAAGAGGGATTGGAGGGAGAGGGATTGGAGTGAGTGAGGGGAGAGGGGGGTGGAGAGGGTGTGGAGGGAGGAGAGGAGAGAAGGGAGAGGGATTGGAGGGAGAGAGGGAGGAGAGAGAAGAGAGGGATTGGAGGGAGAGAGAGGAGCGGGGAGGGGGAATTATTGGAGGAGAGAGATGAGAGGGAGGGGAGAGGGATGGAGGGAGGATAGAGGGGAGAGGAGGGCAAGAGGGATTGGAGGGAGAGGGATTGGAGTGAGTGAGGGGAGAGGAGGGTGGAGAGGGTGTGGAGGGAGGAGAGGGGAGAAAGGAGAGGGATTGGAGGGAGGGAGGGGAGAGGGATTGGAGGGAGAGGGAGGAGAGATAGTGAGGGGGAGGAGAGAGAGGGGAGAGGGATGAAGGAGAGAGAGGGGAGCAGGATGCAAGGAGGAGAGTCGAGAGTGATTAGAGGGAGTAGAGGGAGAGGGAGGAGAGAGAAGGGAGAGGGAGAGGGGGTAGGAACAAATTGTGTGTTGAGAGATTAGAATCTCTCCCCACCCTCTCTCCTCTCAATCCCCTCCTTGCTCCCTTCCCCTTTCCCCCTCCTCTCCCCATTCCTCCTCTCCCCATTCTCCCTCTCTCCTCCATCTCCCTCTCACTCCCCCTCTCTTCCCAATATCTCATTCACCCCTCTCCCACCTCTCTCTCACCCCCCTCTTGCCCTTCCCTCTCTCTCTCTCTCTCTTTCTCTCTCTCTCTCTCTCCCACCTCTCACCTCTCCCAGAGATCTTCTCTCCATCACTGTTCCCCACAATCAGGAATATCCACGCCCAGCAACGATACCACTCCCCACCCATGTCTGCCTCTCCTGGGGAGGGTCCTTGGTGTTTGAGGAAGGACTCCCACCCCCTCCTCAGATGGTGGGTCCGTTACCCTGTGGGGAGCGTCGAGACTGAGCGTGGGCCTAGACGCGGAAGTTTTGGTCTCCCCTGGGAGACACAGGCAGTTCCTTCCGTAGACTGTGTCACCCCCCCCCCCCCCGCCCCCAGGGGTAATCTCTGTTTCCTGTAGCAGTCTCAGGTGGAACAGAATGAAACTCCCTCTCCCCTGTCCCGTCACACACTCCCAGGGTGGGACACAGAGTGAAGCTCCCTCTCCCCCGTCCCGTCACACACTCCCAGGGTGGGACACAGAGGGAAGCTCCCTCTTCCCCTATCCCGTCACACACTCCTGGGGTGCGACACAGAGTGAAGCTCCCTCTCCCCTGGCCCACCATACTAATGATATGGAAGGCTGCACTCATGATCTTCCCTGGGCCTTCCAACCTGCACCAGCTGTCTGCAAAGATTGGTGATGTGTGCAGAACCAAGCGGCCCAATAAACAGGATATGAGTTTGATGAGAAATTGCAAAGATTATGAGGGGATGGAGGGAGGGAGTTAGTGGGTGGGAGAGAAAGAGCAGGTGGAGAGAGAGTGAGTGGGGTGAGGGAGAAAGGGGAGAGAGGGGGAGAGAGAAAGAGAATGAGGAAGAGAGAGAAGGGGAGAGAGGGGGATGGAGGGAGGGGAGAGAGGGGGGAGAGAAAGGCTGAAATGGGGAGAGGTGGGGTAGAGAGAATGGGAGAAAGAGAGATGGGTGGAGAGAGTGGGAGGGAGATAGAGAGGGAGGAGAGTGAATGTGGGGGAGAGGTGAGAGTGGGGAGAGATGGGAGGTATAGAGAGAGGGAGAGGGGGGAGAAAGAGTGGATAAGGGAGGGGAGAAGGGGTGAGGTTGAGAGAGGGGAAATGAGGGGGCAGAGGGTGGAGGGAGAGAGAGTTGGAGGATGTTTTACTGTAGGGGGAAACTCCCTGAGAAATCCTTTGGGGAGATTGCAGGACGGACTGACAGCAGTGAGACTGTGCCTGTAGTTTTGCCTGGATTTCACCAGGACTTTGAGAAGGGGTGGAACTTGAACCTTTTAAATGTTTGGGAGCTGGTGACCAGGGCTTGGTACACAGAGGGTGGGGGGGTGGGAGAGGCTTCTCCTCACGGTGAATTAGAGAAGGCCTTAGAAAACTGTCACGATCAAGGCTCGCCAGCGGCCACGGTCTGTGAGGCATTTGGGTTGGTGAGTCTGCGGATGACACAAAGGTCGGAGGAGGCGTGGATGGAGCCGAGGATTGTTGAAAATGATGAGAGGTTATCGACAGGATGGGGCGAATAAATGGCAGATGGATTCAACTTGGACAAGGGTGAAGAGGAGGTTAAATCCCGGAGCTCCCGGGCTGAGGAAAGACTTGTAAAGAATAGCAAAATACCCGTCAGTAGCGTGCAAGAGCACTAAGGAAACGGTGAGGGAAATGGCGTGGCCGCATCGAGCCGCGAACAGAGACACCGCTCCAACTGACAAGAGAGATGGGACCCAGGAGGAGGCGACGCCCCAGACCGGCAATTCGCGGCCGGAAGCCCCATGCCCCATGCGGTCCCTCCCCAACCCCCCTCCTGCAAAGAGAACGCCCAATGGGCCTAGCAGTGGTGGGGCAGGGAGACCAGGAAGCACGGAGAGAAAGCCGAGCCAGGAGGTGGAAGAGGCAGGACCAGCGTCGTGCCAAGCACCAGCAGCGGGAGTGAGGAGGGCGAGGACCATGAGCAGGATCCGGGCAGTGACAGAGGAAGGCTTGATAAGACCATGATGCCTAGTGGGAGGCAAAACAAGCAGGGTGGGGGTGGGGGCTCGGAGCCCTCCCTGTGTGATGTGATGGAGGCATCAGGCCCCATGGAGGACAGGCTCTTTCCAGCAATGGACAAAAGAGCCCAGATCACGGTGGGGTGGGGGATCTAGACAAGATGCAGGATGCCCTCTCAGGACCTAATAGGGAGAATGTCAGAAGTAGAGAGAAGAATGCGGGCAAGTGAAGACACCATACATAACATGGAAAATAAACTGGACACATTGATGGAGGAGGGGATACATATATGGGGGGGAGTTAGATGCCCTGTTTATGGTTCGAATATAGAGGGAGTTAGATGCCTTATTGATGATCCATATATGGGGGGAGTTAGATGCCCTGTTGATGGAGGAGAGGATCTGTATATGGTGGGGGGGAGTTAGATACCCTGTTGATGAAGGAGAGGGTCCATATATGGGGAGAGTTAGATGCCCTGTTGATGGAGGAAAGGGTCCGTATATGGGGGGAGTTAGATGCCCTGTTGATGGAGGAGAGGGTCCATATATGGGGGGGAGTTAGATGCCCTGTTGATGGAGGAGAGGGTCCATATATGGGAAGAGTTTGATGCCCTGTGGATAGAGGAGAGGGTCCGTATATGGGGGGTAGTTAGATGCCCTGTTGATGGAGGAGAGGGTCCATATATGGGGGGGAGTTAGATGCCCTGTTGATGGAGGAAAGGGTCCATATATGGGGAGAGTTTGATGCCCTGTTGATGGAGGAGAGGGTCTGTATATGGGGGGGAGTTAGATGCCCTGTTGATGGAGGAGAGGGTCCATATATGGGGGCAGTTAGATGCCCTGTTGATGGAGGAAAGGGTCCATATATGGGGAGAGTTTGATGCCCTGTTGATGGAGGAGAGGGTCTGTATATGGGGGGGAGTTAGATGCCCTGTTGATGGAGGAGAGGGTCCATATATGGGGGCAGTTAGATGCCCTGTTGATGGGGGGGAGTTAGATGCCCTGTTGATGGAGGAAAGGGTCCATATATGGGGAGAGTTTGATGCCCTGTTGATGGAGGAGAGGGTCTGTATATGGTGGGGAGTTAGATGCCCTGTTGATGGAGGAGAGGGTCCATATATGGGGGCAGTTAGATGCCCTGTTGATGGAGGAGAGGGTCCGTATATATGGGGAGTTAGATGCCCTGTTGATGGAGGAGAGGGTCTGTATATGGGGGGAGTTAGATGCCCTGTTGATGGAGGAGAGGGTCCATATATGGGGGGAGTTAGATGCCCTGTTGATGGAGGAGAGGGTCCATATATGGGGGGAGTTAGATGCCCTGTTGATGGAGGAGAGGGTCCATATATGGGTGGAGTTAGATGCCCTGTTGATGGAGGAGAGGGTCCATATATGGGGGGAGTTAGATGCCCTGTTGATGGAGGAGAGGGTCCATATATGGGGAGAGTTTGATGCCCTGTTTTTCTTTAATTTTTTCACACTATGAACCATATTGACCAAAATACACAGACATTTTTCTCTTAAATATATAGTGTCATTTTCTCCCCCTTTTCCCCCCTCCCTTCCCTCCCTCCCTCACCCCCTTCCCCATTTATTCAAAGTTCAATCTATAAGATACATTAAACCGGTTAAACAATGTTGTCACTTAATAAAAATAAACAAGAAATTTTACTGAGTCAGTTCTTTTCATTGTCTTCTCCTTCTGTCATTTTAGGTGGTGGAAGTCCATGGTAGGATTTCTCTATTGTATTTCATGTATGGCTCCCATATTTGTTCAAATATTGTGATGTTATTTCTAAAATTATATGTTATTTTTTCAAATGGAATACATTTATTAATTTCTATGTACCATTATTGTATTCTCAAGTTGTCTTCTAATTTCCAGGTTGACATAATACACTTTTTTGCTACAGCTAGGGCTATCATAACAAATCTTTTTTGTGCTCCTTCCAAACGAGTCCAAATTCTTTGTTTCTTATATTACTTAGGAGGAAGATCTCTGGGTTTTTTGGTATATAGCTTTTTGTGATTTTATTTAATATCTGGTTTAGATCTTCCCAAAATTTTTTCACTTTCTCACATGCCCAAATTGCATGAATTGTTGTTCCCGTTTCCTTTTTACAGCGAAAACATCTGTCAGATACTGTTGGATCCCATTTATTTAACTTTTGAGGTGTGATGTATAGCCTGTGTAACCAATTATGTTGTATCATGCATAATCTCATGTTTATTGTATTTCTCATAGTTCCGGAGCATAGCTTTTCTCATGTTTCATCCTTTATCTTTATGTTTAGAACTTGTTCCCATTTTTGTTTAGGTTTACCGTTTGTTTCCTCGTTCTCCTTTTCTTGCAGTTTGATGTACATGTTTGTTATAAATTTTTAAATTATCATTATGTCTGTAATCACATATTCAAAATTGCTTCCTTCTGGTAAACTCAGACTGTTTCCCAATTTGTCCTTTAAGTAGGTTTTCAGTTGGTGGTATGCAAACATTGTATCGTGAGTTATATTATATTTGTCCTCCATTTGTTCAAAAGATAATAATTTTTTCCCAAAAAACAATTTTCTATTCATTTGATCCCTTTTCTCTCCCATTCTCTGAAGGAAATGTTATTAATTGTGGAAGGGATTAGTTGATTTTGTGTCAATATTAATTTTGGTAGTTTTTTTTTTATTTTTTTTAAATTTTTTATTTTTCACACCATAAATCACAATAGCCATGCTATACACTTTTTCTTTTCCACACATTTACAGTGACTTTTTCTCCCTCCCCCCTCCCTCCTCCCAAGCCACCCCCCCACCCCCCCCCCCTCTCATCCATTTTAGGTATACAATCTAGGTTGCATTAATTCAGTTAGACAATGTTGTCATTCAACAAAAATACACCAGAAATTCTACTGAGTCCATTCTTTTCTTTTCTTCTCCTTCCATCAACTTAGGTAATGTTTGTTCCCGGTAGGTTTTCGCTATTGTATTTAATGTAAGGCTCCCATACTTGCTCGAATATTTCAATATTATTTCTTAAACTATATGTTATTTTTTCTAATGGAATACATTTATTCATTTCTATATACCATTGTTGTATTTTCAAATTATCTTCCAATTTCCAGGTTGACATAATACATTTTTTTGCTACGGCTAGGGCTATCTTGACAAATCTTTTTTGTGCATCTTCCAAGTCAATTCCAAATTCTTTATTTTTTATGTTACTTAGGAGAAAGATCTCTGGATTCTTTGGTATATTGTTTTCTGTTATTTTATTTAATATCTGATTGAGATCATCCCAAAATTTTTCTACTCTCTCACATGTCCAGATTGCATGAATTGTTGTTCCCCTTTCTTTTTTACATCGAAAACATCTATCAGATACTGTTGGGTCCCATTTATTTAACTTTTGCGGTGTAATGTATAGTCTGAGTAACCAATTATATTGTATCATACGCAGCCTCGTATTTATTGTATTTCTCATCGTTCCAGAGCATAACTTCTCCCATGTTTCCTTTTTTATCTTTATATTTAAATCTTGTTCCCATTTTTGTTTAGTTTTACCATTTGTTTAATTTTGGTAGTTGATAATTTATTTTATTCCTTTCTACATGAATCTTCTTCCAAATATGGAGCAGATGATGCAATACCGGTGAATTCCTACTTTGCACCAATTTTTCATCCCATTTATATAGTATATGTTCAGGTATCTTCTCCCCTATTTTATCTAGCTCTAATCTGGTTTTTCCCTTGTTTGATAAAAATCTGATAGGTATCTTAATTGTGCTGCTCTATAATAATTTTTAAAGTTTGGCAGTTGTAAGCCTTCTTGTTTATACCATTCTGTTAATTTATCTAGTGCTATCCTCAGTTTCCCCCTTTTCCATAAGAATTTCCTTATTATTTTCTATCGCTCCTTGAAGAATTTCTCTGTTAGGTGAATTGGTAATAATTTTTTTTTAAATTTTTTATTTTTCACACCATAAACCACATTGATCAAGATACAAACATTTTTCTTTTCAAATATATACAGTGTCGTTTTCTCCCCCCCCTTCTTCCCATCCCACCCTCCCTACCTCCCCTCCCATTCATTTAAAGTTCAGAATCTAAGATACATTAAACCCGTCAGACAATGTTGTCACTCAATAAAAATAAACAAGAAATTCCACTGAGTCAATTCTTTTCATTCCCTTCTCCTTCTGTCATTTTAGGTGGTAGATGTCCCGGTAGGTTTTCTCTATTGTGTTTCATGTATGGCTCCCATATTTGTTCAAATATTGTAATATTATTTCTTAAATTATATGTTATTTTTTCTAATGGAATACATTTATTCATTTCTGTATACCATTGTTGTATTCTCAAGTTATCTTCTAATTTCCAAGTTGACATAATACATTTTTTTGCTACGGCTAGAGCCATCCTAACAAATCTTTTTTGTGCACCATCCAAATCAAGTCCAAATTCTTTGTTTT
This sequence comes from Narcine bancroftii, assembly GCF_036971445.1. NCBI lineage: Eukaryota > Metazoa > Chordata > Chondrichthyes > Torpediniformes > Narcinidae > Narcine > Narcine bancroftii. The sequence goes on along the minus strand of NC_091471.1, from coordinate 231,943,830 downwards.
TTATGTTACTTAGGAGGAAGATCTCTGGGTTTTTTGGTATATTGTTTTCTGTAATTTTATTTAATATCTGGTTTAGATCTTCCCAAAATTTTTCCACTTTCTCACATGTCCAGATTGCATGAATTGTTGTTCCCATTTCTTTTTTACATCGAAAACATCTATCAGATACTTTTGGGTCCCATTTATTTAACTTTTGAGGTGTAATGTATAGCCTGTGTATCCAGTTATATTGTATCATACGTAACCTCGTGTTTATTGTATTTTTCATAGTTCCAGAGCATAACTTTTCCCATGTTTCCTTCTTTATCTTTATGTTTAAATCTTGTTCCCATTTTTGTTTAGTTTTACCATTTGTTTCCTCATTCTCCTTTTCTTGCAGTTTAATATACATATTTGTTATAAATCTTTTGATTATCATTGTATCCGTAATCACATATTCAAAATTACTTCCCTCTGGTAAACTCAGACTGCTTCCCAATTTGTCCTTCAAGTAGGATCTCAGTTGGTAGTATGCCAACACTGTATCTTGAGTTATATTATATTTAATCCTTCATTTGTTCAAAAGATAGTAATTTATTTCCTGAAAAACAATTTTCTATTCTTTTGATCCCATTTTTCTCCCATTCTCTAAAGGAAAGGTTATCTATTGTAAAATGGATTAACTGATTTTGCGTCAGTATTAGTTTTGATAATTGGTAATTTGTTTTATTCCTTTCTACATGAATCTTCTTCCAAATATTGAGCAGATGATGTAATACTGGAGAACTCCTACGTTGTACCAATTTTTCATCCATTTTATATAATATATGTTCAGGTATCTTCTCCCCTATTTTATCTAGTTCGAATCTAGTCCAATCTGGCTTTTTCCTTGTTTGATAAAAATCTGAGGTATCTTAATTGTGCGGCTCTATAATAATTTTTAAAGTTTGGCAGTTGTAAGCCTCCTTGTTTATACCATTCTGTTAATTTATCTAGTGCTATCCTCGGTTTCCCCCCTTTCCATAAAAATTTCCTTATTATTTTCTTTAACTCCTTGAAGAATTTCTCTGTCAAGTGTATTGGCAATGCCTGAAATAGGTATAATATCCTTGGGAAAATGTTCATTTTAATACAGTTTATCCTTCCTATTGGTGTTAGTGGTAAGTCTTTCCAATGCTCTAAGTTGACCTGTAATTTTTTCATTAGTGGATAATAATTGAGTTTATATAGATGGCCGAGGTTTTTATTGTATACCTAGGTATCGTATTGCTTGCATTTGCCATCTGAATGGTGATTCTTTCTTAAATTTTGAGAAATCCGCATTATTCATTGGCATTGCTTCACTTTTATTTGCGTTAATCTTGTATCCCAACACTTCTCCATATTCCTTCAATTTCTTATGTAATTCTTTTATTGATATTTCTGGTTCTGTTAAGTATACTATAACGTCATCTGCAAATAAACTGATTTTATATTCCTTGTCTTTTATTTTTATCCCTTTTATTTTATTTTCTGTTCTTATCAGTTCTGCTAGTGGTTCTATTGCTAACGCGAACAATAAGGGCGATAGTGGGCATCCCTGCCTTGTTGATCTGCTTAATTTAAATTGTTTTGATATATATCCATTTGCTGTCACTTTCGCCAATGGCCCCTTATATAATGCTTTAATCCAATTAAGATATTTCTCTGGTAAACTGAATTTTTGTAGTACTTTGAATAAATAATTCCATTCTACTCTGTCAAAGGCCTTCTCTGCGTCTAAAGCAACCGCTACTGTTGGAGCTTTATTTCCTTCTACTGCATGAATTAAGTTAATAAATTTACAAATATTGTCTGTTCGTCTTTTTTTAATAAATCCAGTTTGGTCTAGATTTACTATTTTTGGTAAATAGTCGGCTAATCTGTTTGCTAATAGTTTAGCTATTATCTTATAATCTGTGTTAAGTAAAGATATTGGTCTATAAGATGCTGGTGTGAGTGGATCTTTCCCTGTCTTTGGTATTACTGTAATTATTGCTATTTTGCATGAATCTGGTAAGCTTTGTGTTTTATCAATCTGGTTGATTACTTCCAGGAGCGGAGGAATTAATAAATCTTTAAATGTTTTATAGAATTCTATTGGGAATCCATCTTCTCCTGGTGTTTTATTATTCGGTAGTTTTTTTATTATCTCTTGTATTTCTACTATTTCAAATGGTTCTGTTAATTTATTTTGTTCCTCTATTTGTAATTTCGGTAGTTCAATTTTAGTTAAAAATTCATCTATTTTGTCTTCTTTCCCTTCGTTTTCAGTTTGGTATAATTGTTCATAGAATTCTCTGAAGTTTTCATTAATCTCCATTGGATTACATGTGATTTGTTGGTCTTTTTTCCTTGATGCCAATACCATTCTCTTAGTTTGTTCTGTCTTAAGCTGCCATGCTAGAATTTTGTGCGTTTTTTCTCCTAGTTCATAATATTTCTGTTTTGTCTTCATTATGTTCTTCTCCACCTTATATGTTTGTAGTGTTTCATATTTTATTTTTTTATCTGCCAATTCTCTTCTTTTAATTGTGTCTTCCTTCATTGCTAATTCTTTTTCTATATTTCCAACTGCTCTGTTTCCTGATTGTAGTCCTCCTTCATCTTGGTTACATAACTTATTATTTGCCCTCTGATGAACGCTTTCATTGCGTCCCATAGTATAAACTTATCTTTCACTGATTCCGTATTTATTTCAAAGTACATTTTAATTTGTCTTTCAATTAATTCTCTAAAATCCTGCCTTTTAAGTAGCATGGAGTTTCATCTCCATCTATACATTCTTGGAGGGATGTCCTCTAACTCTATTGTCAATATCAGGGGTGAGGGGTCCGATAATATTCTAGCTTTATATTCTGTTTTTCTAACTCTGTCTTGATGCGAGCTGATAACAGGAATAGGTCTATTCTTGAGTATGTTTTATGTCTACCCGAATAATATGAATATTCCTTTTCCTTTGGGTGTTGTTTACTCCATATATCCAAAAGTTGCATTTCTTGCATCGATTTAATTATAAATTTGGTTACTTTGTTCTTTCTGTTAATTTTTTTCCCAGTTTTATCCATGTTTAAATCCAAATTAAGGTTGAAATCTCCTCCTATTAGTATGTTCCCTTGCGTGTCTGCTATCATCAAAAAAATATCTTGCATAAATTTTTGATCTTCTTCGTTAGGAGAATATACATTGAGTAAATTCCAAAACTCCAAATATATCTGACATTTTATCATTACATATCTCCATGCTGGATCTATTATTTCCTCCTATTTTAATTGGTACATTTTTACTGATTAATATAGCTACTCCTCTAGCTTTTGAATTATATGACGCTGCTGTTACATGTCCTATCCAATCTCTCTTTAATTTCTTGTGCTCCATTTCAGTTAAGTGTGTTTCTTGCATGAATGCTATATCATTTTTTTCTTTTTTCAGTAAATTTAGCAGTTTCTTCCTTTTGATTTGGTTATGTATTCCGTTAATATTTAAAGTCATATAGTTCAACGTAGCCATTTCATACTTTGTTTATCTTTCCTTTCCGTTTCCTCATCATCACTTTCCTTCTTATCCATTTCTGCTTTCTTTTTTTGGACACTTTATAAGACAACATTTCTAAAACATCAAACATTTCCCTTATTCTCCTATTTAAAATTTATTTAACCCCACTATCCCCTCCCCTTCCTGAGTTGCCCTTTATCCCTTGTCGGGCAACCACATCTCCCCTCTCCATTTGGATTTGCGAATTCACTCGCAAGCGTCAACTGATTTCGCAGTGACTGTAACTCCTCCCCACCCAGCCCCCCCAGAAAAGATTCCAATTTTCATATACAACAAAGGTCACTCTCTTAATTCCCTCCTTACTTCCTCTCTTACCTTTCTTTCCCTTATGAATTCTTATCTATACTCTATATATTTTCCTTTAAATATGCATACACTCATGTACACACATATATACATGCACACACACACATATATATATATACATACACGCATACATATAGTTCGTGGTCATTTTTGCTCTCGTTACATGTCTTCATCTCTGTCTGTCTTGTAGTTCTGCAAATTTTCGTGCTTCCTCCGGATCCGAGAATAGTCTGTTTTGCTGCCCTGGAATAACTATTTTAAGTACCGCTGGGTACTTTAGCATAAATTTATATCCTTTTTTCCATAGGATCGCTTTTGCTGTATTAAACTCCTTTCTCTTCTTCAGGAGTTCAAAACTTATGTCTGGATAGAAAAAATTTTTTTGACCTTTGTATTCCAGTGGCTTTTTGTCTTCTCTTATTTTCTTCATTGCTTTCTCCAATATATTTTCTCTCGTTGTATATCTTAGGAATTTTACTAAAATGGATCTTGGTTTTTGTTGTGGCTGTGGTTTAGGGGCTAATGTTCTATGTGCCCTTTCTATTTCCATTTCTTCCTGTAATTCTGGTCTTCCTAGGACCCTGCAGATCCAATCTTTTATAAATTCTCTCATATTCTTCCCTTCTTCATCTTCCTTCAGACCCACGATCTTTATATTATTTCTTCTATTATAATTTTCCATTATATCTATCTTCTGAGCTAACAGCTCTGTGTCTCTTTAACTTTTTTATTAGATTCTTCTAATTTCTCTTTTAAGTCCTCTACTTCCATTTCTACGGCTGTTTCTCGTTCTTCCACCTTGTCCACTCTTTTTCCTATATCTGACATGACCATCTCTATTCATTTTTTCTTCTGTACTTTTAATTCTTCTTTTTATTTCACTAAATTCTTGTGATTGCCATTCTTTTACTGATTCCATATATTCTTTAAAAAATATATATATCCATTGTCTTGCCTTTCCCTTCTTCTTCCATTTCTCTGTGTTCTTCTTCTTCTTCTTCTTCTTCCTCTGGGTTGGTCATCTGTTGTTTCCTTGATTTCTTTTTACTCTCTTCTTTCTTGTTCTCATTGTTTTCTATGTTCTCTTCTTGCTGCTGTGCTGTGGCTGTCATTCTCAGCTGTGGAGATCGACTCCTCAGCTGGTCCCCCCTCCTGTCAGTGTTTTTTGTCTTGTGCATCGCGCATGCGTGACTCCTCGCGCATGCGCGGTTGCACACTTTTGCTTGGCTCCGCGAGCCATTTTTGTAGTCCCGAGCTCGGGACTTCGACTGACCTGAGGGAGCGGGCTTCTCTCTCCACTGCGGGCCTGCTCAGACAGGTAAGGCCTTCACCTTCTTCTTTTGATGTCTTTTCTTCTTCTCTTCTTCTCATTGTTTTCGACTTTTCTTTCTTCGCTGCCATTTTCTTCCCACCTTTACTTTCACTTTATTTTAATTTTTGTGTTTGTGCCTTTGTGTTTTCTGTGTTTTTTTTAAACTTTTCCGGAGAGGGCTGGAGTTCCCCGACTGGCCACTACTCCATCACATGACTCCTGGTAGTTGAATTTTTGTAGTACTTTGAATAAATAATTCCATTCTACTCTGTCAAAGGCTTTCCCTGCATCTAAAGCAACTGCTACTGTTGGAGTTTTGTTTCCTTGCATGGATTAAGTTAATGAATTTACAGATATTGTTCGTTGTTCGTCTTTTTTTAATAAATCCAGTTTGGTCTAGTTTTACTATTTTTGGTACACAGTCGGCCAATCTGTTTGCTAATAGTTTAGCTATTATCTTATAATCTGTGTTAAGTAGAGATATTGGTCTATACGATGCTGGTGTTAGTGGATCTTTCCCCATCTTTGGTATTACTGTAATTATTGCTGTTTTGCATGAATCTGGTATGTTTTGTGTTTTTTTTTCAATCTGGTTAATTACTTCCAGGAGAGGAGGAATTAATGTCTTTAAATGTTTAAATGATGCCCTGTTGATGGAGGAGAGGGTCCGTATATGGGAGGAGTTAGATGTCCTGTTGATGGAGGAGAGGGTCTAAAACCACACTCTGTCCTGGTGAAGCTATTGCGTTACCAGGACAGGAAAAAAATACTGGGGGCAGCGGCAGCCAGGGGTCGAAGTAGAGGGTGCCCGATGGAAATGGAGGCCAGCAAGGTTGTCTTCCACCCCAACCGACGTCAGGGCTGCTATGGTGAATCTATGTTGTGCTATCAGTCTTTCGCTGTACTTAGGCTGCTTTACTGACATTGGACGTGTATTTTCGCTACCACTAAAGATACTCCCCTTGGCTATAACTGTGTATGCACCCATTATCATTCATTATTGTACCACTAGTTTCTGCTAATAAAAGCCATGATTCCTGGTTAACTACACAGCCTTCATCTTCTTCATTAACTTCATTTTATTAGCAGAAATGGATGCAGCACTCAAGCTTGAGCGGCTGATGAACGACCAGTCTGCCCCAGGGCTAGAGAAATCTTCAACCACTGGATTGCTTGTTTCGATTACTACATGGCTCGGAACAACTTGATCAATGAGAGGATACAGTGGGGCCACCTGAATTCTTTACTGGGTGTGATCCCTTTTGCTGTAACTCGAGGAGCTATGACTCTGGCTATAGCTCAGGCACGACTGACCGCTTACTATGCAGTGCCAGAGAATGTGGTACTTGCCCGGCACCAGTTGCTGACTAGTCGCCAGAAACCTGGGGAAAGTGATGCTGCCTGTGCACTGGCTCTCGATTCATTGGCAAACAAATGCGATGTCGGGGCAGTCAATGTGGAACAACACTGCAATGCTTTGATGCTGGATGCTTTTGTCAACGGAATCAACTCCAGTTACATCCGTCAGAAGCTATTAGAAACAGAGCCCCTGACCTATGGCCGGGCAGTCATGCTAGCCAAAACCCTGAGAAGTCCTTTACAGTCCAGCGAAATGCTGGAAACTGAAAAGGAAACATGCAGGAGTGCTGGAACCCTGAAGGTGAAAGGGGGGCGAACCCCTGCCAAATGTTACTTCTGTAATAAGAGCTGGCACCCCAGACAGAAGTGTCTGGCTCGATTCGCTACTTGCAGCTACTGTGGGAAAGACGGCCACTTCACGAAAGCATGTAGGGCATAAAAATACTCCCATCGATAAGAAGAAAAGTGCCAAGAAAATTCATCCTGTAACCAATGGAATGGAAGACGATTGCGAAGCAGGGGGTGGGGATCTTCAGACGAGCCCGCTGAATCGGCTTCAAGTGACAGTGAGGTGAGATCAACACAAAGTTCCCCATGAAAAAAATTTCTAGCGACAGCTAAAGAACTCAACCTTACACTTAATAGACAATAGACAATAGGAGCTGGAGTAGGCCCTTCAGCCTGTCGAGCCAGCACCGCCATTTTACAGATCATGGCTGATCACTACCATCAGTACCCCTTTCCAGCATTATCCCCATAACCCTTAACTCCTTTGCCCACTAGAGTCTTATCTAACTCTCTTTTGAACATAATCAGCGAATCTGCCTCTACCACCCTCTGTGGCAGAGCATTCCAGATTCACACTTCTCTGGGTAAAAAAATGTTTTCTCATCTCCGTCCTAAAGGGCCTACCCTGTATTCTTAAACTGTGCCCTCTAGTCCTCGTCTCCCCCATCATTGGGAACAAGTAATCCGACTTCACCCTGTCTATCCCCCTGATGATTTTGTATACCTCAATCATGTCCCCCCTCATCCTTCTAAACTCCATCGGATACAAGTCCAGTTTTTCTAGCCTTTCAGCATATGTCAACCCCGCCATCCCTGGAATTAACCTTGTAAATCTGCGCTGCACACCCTCTATAGCTAGTATGTCGTTCCTCAAAATTGGAGACCAGAACTGGACGCAATTCTCCAGGTGGGGTCTCACCAGGGCCCTGTACAACTTCAGAAGGGCGTGTCTGTTCCTATACTCCAATCCCCTCTTTATGAAAGCCAACATGCCATTTGCCTTCTTCACAGCTTTCTGAACCTGCATGTTAGCCTTCAGTGACCGGTGAACAAGTACACCCAGATCCATTTGCACCTCCCCACTCCCTAGCTTGTCTCCATTTAAATAATACTCAGCTTTCCTATTATTGCCCCCAAAATAGATAACCTCACATTTGTTCACATTGAACGTCATCTTCCATTCAGCAGCCCACTCCCCCAACCTGTCCAAGTCCCTCTGCATTTTCCTGACATCCTCCTCACACCCCACACCGCCACCCAGTTTAGTGTCATCTGCAAATTTGCTCATGTTATTAATAATCCCCTCATCCAAATTATTTACATAAATTACAAACAACTGAGGACCCAATACCAATCCCAGCGGCACTCCACTCATCACATCCTGCCATCCTGAAAAAAACCCGCTTACTCCAACCCTTTGTTTCCTATTTCTTAACCAAGTTCCTATCCATGTCAGCACCTTACCTCCAATACCATGCTCCCTGATCTTGCCCACTAGTCTCCCGTGCGGTACCCTATCAAAGGCCTTCTGGAAGTCCAAATACACCACATCCACTGGCTCTCCCAAGTCCACCCTCTTTGTCACATCCTTGAAAAATTCCAGAAGGTTAGTCAAGCATGACTTACCCTTAAGGAATCCATGCTGACTCGCCCATATACTATTATTTCTGCCTAAGTGTTCTGCTATTACTCCTTTTATGATAGATTCCAATATCTTCCCCACCACTGACGTCAGGTTGACCGGTCTATAATCTCCCGTTTTCTCCCTCCCTCCTTTCTTAAAAATCGGCACCACATCAGCCACTCTCCAATCCTCAGGGACCTCCCCCGAATCTATGGAACTTTGGAAAATGTCGACCAGTGCCTCCACAATTTCCATAGCAACTTCTTTAAGCACCCTGGGATGCAGCCCATCTTCTGGATCCGATATCCATTAGATCCCCTACTTCCCCAGGAAAGTTCCCCAAGTCTCTTGATACCGCATGACCACTACCCCCTAACTGACCATAACCTATATCCTCCTTGGTGAAGACAGTTGCAAAATATTTGTTAAATTCCTCAGCCATCTCCTTGTTTCCGGTAATAATTCCACCCTTTTCCATTCTTAATGGACCAATTTTAGACCGAACCAATTTCTTCCTCTTCACATATTTAAAAAATCTCTTGCTATCCTCCATTATATTATTTGCTAATTTCCTCTCGTACTTCATTTTCCCCTCTCTTATGACTTTCTTAGTTACTCTCTGATGCTCTTTGAAGGTTTCCCAATCCTCTAACTTCCCACTCCGCTTCGCTATCTTATACAATTTTTGGAATAAATTTGTCCTGAATCCTGTGAAAAATGTCCAAAAATACCTGCCATTTTTCCCCAGTTGTCCTCCCAGCTAGTGTATCTTTCCATTTTATTTTGGCTAGCTCCTCCCTCATAGCTGCATAATCCCCTTTATTTAACTGCAGTACAGATGCTTCCGACTTCCTTTCTTTTTCCCTTTCTAATTGCAGCTCAAAAGTAACCATACCATGGTCACTATTCCCTAATGGCTCCCCTATATCGAAGTCACTTATTAACTCTGCGTCGCTGCACAGCACCAAGTCCAGAATCGACTTCCCCCGGTAGGTTCCTCCACTAGCTGCTCCAAGAAAGTATCTCATAGACATTCAATAAACTCACTCTCTTGTGTTCCTGCCCCCGTCTGATTATCCCAGTCCACCTTCATGTTGAAGTCTCCCATAACTACCGTATTGCTACCACTTTGACATGCCACTCTTAATTCCTGATTTATACTTCTACCGATATCTGAGCTACTTTTCGGAGGCCTGTAAATGACCCCCATTATGGTCCTCATGCCTTTACAAGTTTTTAATTCTATCCAAACAGACTCTACCCCACCTGTTTCAATGTCTTTCCTTTCAAACGCCTGAATTTCATTTCTTACCATAGAGCTACCCCACCTCCTCTTCCTAACTTTCTGTCTTTTCTATAGGACGTGTACCCGGGAACATTTATTTCCCAATCCTGTCCTTCCCGCAGCCATGTCTCCGTTACTCCGACAATGTCATAACCTCCCATTGCCATTTGCGCCTCAAGCTCATCCATTTTATTCCTTGCACTCCGTGCATTCATACACAATACCTTGATACCATATGTCCCTTCTCCCTCCACCTTTGTTCTCGATGCACTTGCCCCTACTCTCCTATCACTTTTAGTTCCCTTTTTCCTTATTGTTTCACCGTCTAACGGAACCACCCCTATATTCACTCTCCTATCTGCTTCCCTATCAGTCCTGTTCCCTTCCCCCTGCCAAATTAGTTTAAATCAAATCCGACAGCATTATTAAACCTGACTGCCAGTATATTGGCCCCCGTTGCATTCAGGTGTAAACCATCCCTCCTGTAGAGGTCTTGTCTTCCCCAGAAGAGATCCCAATGGTCAATGAACCTGAATCCCTGCACTCTGCACCATTCCTCCAGCCACACATTTAACCTCCTGATATTATTTTTGCCCCCACCCACGCACAGCACAGGTAGCAGCCCCGAGATTACAATCCTGGAGGTCCTGCTTCTTAACCTCCTTCCGAGCTCACGGTAGTCCCTCTTCAGGATCTCCTCCTTCATCTTATCCACGTCATTTGTACCCACGTGTATCAGGACTTCTGGCCGTTCACCTTCCCCCCCCCCAGGATACTCTGAACCCTATCCGAGACGTCTTGCACCCTGGCTCCTGGGAGGCAACACACCATACGGGAACACTTGTCAGGTTCGCAGAATCTTTTGTCTGTTCCCCTGACGATGGAGTCCCCAATGACCACCTTGTTTCCCTTCCTTCCTTTCCGCACCACCGGTTCCCTTGGTGCAACCTCTGGCAGGTTATCTTCCCCAACTACATCCAATACACTATATTTGTTGCTAAGAGCAGTAGCCACCGGGGTGCTCACCACAGAGCTAGCAAGTTTCCCCCCTCCCCTGACAATAGTCCACTTACCTGACCCCCCCAATCCAGGGGTAAGCACTTCCCTGAGCGTTGTATCTATAAATTCTTCACTCTCCCTGATAAGCCTCAGATCATCAAGCTGCAATTCCATTTCTTTAATTTTATTCTTTAATACGTGTCTCGTTACATCCCCTGCAGGTATGTCCTGTGGGAAGATTTAAGGTCCTGTCACTTACATCCTGTCAGGATGGGGGTGGGGGTGCCTGTTTACCTGCTTGCACCCTGAACCTCTAGAGGATGTCTAGGGTGCTGGACTGTGGGCCAGGGAGGTTGAAGTGAATGTACCCAAGGATGGTAAATGGGAAACCGTGCACCATCTTGGCAGACAAGATCTTCCTTCAGTGTTGTGCGGATGTCCTAGAGCACCCATGGGAGTTTGCCTGTCCAATTCAGACCTTGTAGTTGAGCTTTCAGGGCTGCCTTCAGGTGGCGGTGGAAATGCTTGACCAGGCCATTTTCCTGAGGATGAAAGGCTGAGGTGTGGTGTAACTGGCTGCTGTAGAACTTGGTTAGGTCAACCCAAAGTGAGGAGGTGAATTGGGGCCTTCAGTCCAAGGTAATGTGGGTCAGGACTCCGAAATGTGTGACCCAAGTAGACAAGGAGGCTCTGGGGCACATCTCTGTGTCACACAGGGGTATGGCTAAAGCAGTCGATTGTTGTGAACAAATACCGCATACCCTGGGAGTGGGGTGACAACATGCATGTGCTCAAATCAGCTTGAAAGTCTGGAGTGGGGCTTTGGTGTGTCTGTGCACCTTGGCGCATTAGCACTACAAACAGGTTTTGGCCCACAGGGTCACATCATAGTAGAGGTCGTGCCACACAAACTTGTCGGACAACAGGCAGACCGTGGACCTTATGGATGGGTAGGACAGGCCGTGGATGGGTCTAGGGAAATCTGTGGGTAAGTTGTACAGTAGGGACGGGCCTCCTGGTGAGGGGCTGACCTTCAGGCTGGTGATGGCCATCCAGTAGGCCTGGATGTCTGCGTCCTCCGCCTGGTCCTTGGCTGGCTGGGGGAATGTCAAGACCCCCCAAGATGGCAGCAATCATGGGTCTGGGTAACACATTGGCCACCTCGTTGGACTTGCCTGCAACATGGCGAATGTCCATGGTGTTCTCCGAGATGTAAGAGAGGTGATGCTGTTGCCTCACCGACCATGGGTCTGAGACCTTGCTAAGTGCATAGATGAGTGGTTTGAGGTCTGTGTAGGTGGTGAAAACCTTTCCCTCTAATGTGTAACAGAAGTGCCGTATCGCCAGGTACAGGGCCAATGGCTCACAGTTGAATGCGCTGTATTTGAGCTCTGATGTCTGGAGGTGTTTACTGAAGAAGGCCGGGGGGGGGGGGGGGGCACCAGAGCTCATCAACCCATTGATCCAGCACTGTGCCCACTGCTCTGTCCGACGCTGTTGTAAGGGCCGGGAGGAGATTGAGTCTGGATGCGCCAGGACTGTGGCCCTCACCAGTGTCACCTTCATGGTCTGGAACATTTCTGTGGCATCCGGGATCCACTGGAGCGTATTGTCGCCGAGCTGATGAGGTTGAACAGGGGCTGCATGAGGGTGGCCGCTCCCAGCAGGAAGCGATGATAGAAGTTCACCATCCCCAGGAACTCCTGCAGGTCTTTGGTCGTGCTCGGCTTGAGGAAGTTCTGGGTGGCCATTACCTTGTCCAGCAGCGGTGTGGCTCCCTCTGGAGTGATGTGGTGTCCCAAGAAGTCGATTGTCTCTAGGCCGAACTGGCACTTGGCTGGGTTCACTGTGAGTCCGAACTGCTGCAGCCTGTTGAACAGGTGAGTCAGGCATGTCCTGTGTGTGCTGGCATCAGGGCTGGCAATGAGGATGACATCCAGATAAATGAAGTCGAGGTCCCTGCCGATCACGTCCATCAGTCGCTGGAACGTCTGGGCCCTGTTCCTCAGCCTGAATGGCATCCACAGGAACTCGAGAAGGTTGAAGGGTGTGCTGATGGGCGCTTTTTGGACATTGCTGGGATGCACGGGGATCTGGTAGTACCCCTTGATGAGGTCCACCTTGGAAAAGATCCGGCAGCCCTGAAGCCTCGTGGTGAAGTCCTAGATGTGTGGGATAGTGTACCTGTCTGGGACTATAGTATCATTCAGCCACCTGGATTGGGAGGAGTGCTTGCATTCCTCGGGGGGAAGGCTGGCTGCAGTCCACCACGTGGAGTGGGATGGCTCCATCGGACAGAGCTGCTTGCAGAGGGAGGCCCTTGGGGTTGTTTGGTTTCGAACTACACCGGTGGGACAAGACTCATCTCTGCATCCATGTCGAACAGGAAGTCCCTCTTCATTCATTGGTCCTTGAGGTAGAGTAGGCCTTTATGAGCGCCAACCGCCGAGGCCACTATCAGCAGTCAGCCTGTCCATTTCCCATCGCCGTGTTTGGTTTGGCAGTGAGGTAGGAGCACGGGGGGAGGGGGTGGGGGGGGGGGTGCGGTGCACCACCAAGCCATATTACAGTCTAAACAAAAATACTATGAATTGGGGGAAAGAGCCCACAAGGTCCTTGCTTGGTAATTGAGAACAGAGCAGGCCTCAATAACGATCAATGCGATTCAAACGGGGGATGGCAAGATCTCTGACAGACCAAAGGAAATTAATGACAGCTTCTGGAAATTCTACAAAGGTTTATATAAATCAGAATTGGTAGGGAGGTAGGTTAAAATTGGTGAGTTCCTGTCTAAGATAGAGTTGACAAACCTGGATCTGGGGGTCGGGAAGGTTTAGACCGTCCCTTCATGGAAGAAGAAATAGTGAGCGCATTGAATTCACTGCAAACCAACAAATCCCCGGGGGAGGATAGGTTTCCACCTGAATTCTACAAGGAATTTAAAGATCTGTTGATACCTCTTTATATGAAGGTAATAGATCAGGCAATGGAGACACATAGCCTCCTGGAATCTTTCAACAGCAATCATCACGACGATTTTGAAAAAAGATAAGGACCCATTAAAGCCGTCCTTTTATAGATCTATTTTGCTATTAAATACAGACTATAAGATAATAGCCAAAGCCCTGGCAAATAGATTGGTGAAGCATTTGCTGGAACTAATTAACAAAGAGCAAGTGGGCTTTGTACAAAAAAGACAGGCAGCGGAGAACATGGGCAGACTTTTAAGTATAATACATCTGGCACAAACTACAAATGAGAGGGGTCTAACTGTGGCTCTTGATGCAGAAAAGGCATTTCATAGATTAGAGTGGGACTTTTTATTTAAAGTTTTGGAGAAAATTGGGCTAGGGCCAACTTCTATTAATTGGATAAGAGTACTGTATCATGCGCCCAAGGCGGAAGTTGTGACTAACAGGCAGATTTCTTCAGCCTTCCCACCCACAGGATCAACCAGACAGGGATGCCCGTTATCTCCAGCTCTGTTCGCACTGGCTATGGAGCCGTTGGCTGAGGCCAGGATCCAGACAGTAAAGGACTTAAAGAAGACCAGGAAGAACACAATCAGTTTATGTGCTAATAGATTTGACAGAGCCAGTAAACTTGTTGCCCAAACCGCGCTCTACACTGGAAGACAAGATCAATTGGGACAAGAGTGAGATTATGCCACTTACAGGAAGGGATTATAGCCAATATCAAGGGAATAGTTACCTAAAATGGGATTAAATACCTAGGAGTCAAAATAGATAATGATCTAAATAATTTTTACAAACTATACCCACTTGCTGGAAAAACTCGAGGAGGACCTGAACAGATGGATGTCCCTGACCATAATGATAATGGGCAAGGTCAGCTGTGGGAAGATGAATGTGCTGCCAAGACTCCAGTATCTCTTTCAGACTCTGCCTGTGGCGTTGCCCTGGGGTGTTTTTCAAACCCTGCTCTCACGAGTGAGAGCATTTTTATGGATAGGAAGGGAGTCAGGATCACTATGGAGAAATTGACCTGCAATTGCGAATGCTGTACTTCAAAAAAATATTTTTAGGCAGCCCAGTTGAGATACATCTCCTCACTCTTTGGGGGGAGGGGAGATGCCATCCTGGGCACAAATTGGTCTGCACTTGGTGGGTAAGAAGGTGGCAGAGGATTTTGTTTATAAATGGGATGCCAAATTGCTATCCAGAAAAAACTGACAGCCCCATAGTGAAACAAATTATCTGTATTTGGAATAACGTTAACCAATACTTAGAAATAAAACTGTGCCTGTCCCCAAAAAACGCCCCTGTCTCCAAATCAATTAAATACCCTTGATGGTAGATAACAAGATCCTGGACACCTGGTGTCAGAATGGTGTCAGGTGTATAGAGGATTGTTACGAGTAGGGGCAGAAAATGTCTTTCGAACAACGTATGCAGAAGTATGACTTATCAAATAGGATGATTCACTGCTACCTTTGGATAAGATCTTTTCTACAGGACAAAATAGGTCCAACCATGGCCTTGCCAACGTGCAGTGACATAGAGACCATGGTTTGAAGGGGAACACACGGAAATTCATTTCGACAATGTATTTCCGCTCCAAGCCGAAAGACCTAAACGAGGCCTTCATAAATCAAGGCAGAGGTGGGGATCGGAATAATGATTGGTGAGTGGTGCTGATCCGACCTAGGCTGGGCTGGCATGATTGTGGTCATTAATGCAAGGTACAGGCTGGTGCAGTACAACCTTTACACCAGCTGTACCTGATGCCACAGAAGATGTGGGACGCTGGGATTCAATAATCGGGGGATTTGGTTTAGGAGTCAAGAGGGTCATGTTACAACTCTACAAATCTCTGGTGACCCCACACTTGGAGAATTGTGTTCAGTTCTGGTCACCTCATTAAAAGAAAGATGTGGAAGCTACAGAGAGGGGGCAGAGGAGATTCACCAGGATGTTGCCTGGATTGGGGAAACAAGTCTTTATGAGGCAAGGTTCGCAAAGCTGGGACTTTTCTCTTTGGAATGTAGAAGGATGAGAGGAGACTTGATAGAGGTTGATAAGATTCTGAGAGGCATCGATAGGGTGGATGGTCAGTGCCTGTTTTCCAGAGCGGGATCAGCAAACACCAGAGGACGTGTGTGCAAAGTGGAGGGAAGGAAGTTTAGGGGGAGACATCAGGGGAAAGTTTTTTACACAGAGAGTTGTGGGGGCCTGGAATGCCTTGTCAGGATGGTGGTGAAAGTTGGAACATTGGGGGCATTTAAGAGACCTATAGAAAGGCACTTGGATGAAAGAAAACAGAGGGTTACAGGGTAGGGTGAGTTTAGTACTTTTTTTTAAAGGAATATATGGGTCGGCACCACAACGAGGTGCAAAGAGCCTGTACTGTGCTGTGGTGCTATATGTCTGAGGAGTTTCGGTCTGTTACCGAAGACTCTCAGAAACCTCTACAGGTGGGACCGTGGAGAGCATTCTGGCTGGTTGCATCACTGCCTGGTCTGGAGGCGCCAACTCTCAGGACAAGAATAAACTCCAGCGGGTTGCTGCGACATCACGGGCACAGACTTCACTCCATCGAGGACGTCGATATGAGGCAGGGTCTTAAAAAAGCAGCCTCAATCCTCAAAGACCCCACCACCCAAGACAAGCCATCTTCACTCTGCTACCATCAGGAAAATCTCTGCTACCATCAGGAAAAGGTCCAGGAGCCTGAAGATGAGCTACTCAATGGCACAAGGACAGCTTCTTCCCCTCCGCCACCAGATTCCTGGATGATCAATTAACCACAGACACTGCCTGACTTTTCAAGCTGTAATATTTGTGGTTGTACGGTTGTTGATATGAATGTTTGCTCTGTGAT
Source organism: Narcine bancroftii (assembly GCF_036971445.1). Taxonomy (NCBI): domain Eukaryota; kingdom Metazoa; phylum Chordata; class Chondrichthyes; order Torpediniformes; family Narcinidae; genus Narcine; species Narcine bancroftii. Next base: position 231,927,264 of record NC_091471.1, on the reverse strand, counting down.
GCTGCCACAGAACAGTGGATTTCATGACTTGTTCATGACAATAAATTCTGATTCTGAATAGATCCTCGGAGATGTTGAAACCCCCCCCAGGAATTTGAAGTTCTTGATCATCTCCACTACTGAGCCCTCGATGAGGACTGGTTCGTGTTCCCCTGACTCCCTCCTTAAGTCCACCATCATCTCCTTGGTTTTGCTGACGATGAGCGCAACGTTATTGTTGTGACCCCACTCAACGAGCTGATCCATCTCCCTCCCTGTATGCCTCCTCGTTGCCACTTGTGGTGTCATCAGCAAAATTTAGACCTACAACATGGTGTCAGGCCATTCAGCCGACAAGTCTGTGCCGCCCAATTTATACCCCATTAATCTACAACTCCCAGTACATTTCAAACCATGGGAGGAAACCGGAGCCCCCTCTGGGAAAACCCACACAGGCACGGGGAGAGCATACATACTCTCCTTATTGACAGTGCGGGATTCAAACCCCGGTCCCGATCGGTGGCTCTGTGAAGGCACAGCACTAACCGTCACACCAACTGCGCAACCCCAGATCTTCATCTTTCCCACCTAAAGTACAGTTTGACCTGCTGAGTTTTTCCAGCGTTGCCTTTTTACGGCAACCTCAGAATTTCTGGTTTCACTGAGGAACCCTTCCCAAAACCAGCCCTCAGGATCTTGGAGGCATGGAAGACTATCAGGAACATAAAAAACCAGACTGGGAACCAGCTTCTTCCCACAGCTGGTGAGACTATTAAGCCATCCTAGATACCCGTGAATTATATGAACATATCTTTATTGAGGATCCCGATGAGGATATGTTGACTGTGTGGAGGGGAGGACTGCGTGTCTGCGTGTGGGAACTGTGGTAGGCCATAAAACAAAGGAACTTGAGGTGGGGAGAGAGGGGGTGGGGGATGGACGGGGGAGGAGAGAGAGGGAGGAGAGGACACAGAGGGAGGGGCCAGAGGGGAGGGAGGGGGGAGAGAGAAAGGAAGGGGAAGAGGAGGGACGGGAGAGAAAGGGGAGGGGAAGAGGGGAGGGAGGGGGATAGGGAGAGAGGAGAGGATAGGGAAGAGAGAAAGGGAGGGGGAGAGGAGGGACGGGAGGGGGGAGAGGAGAGAGAAAGGAAGAGAGGGGAGACAGAGAGAGAGAAGAGAGGAGGAGAGAGATGGAGAGAGGGATTGAGTGAGGAGGAGAGAGAGGGAAGGAGAAAAAGAGAGAGCGATACACACAGGTAAGTAGCCATGAGCATATACTTTATTGAAATCATACAAGTACTGTATACAATCTGGAGTACAATCAAGGGAGAGGGGGGAGAGAGAGAGGGTGAAGAAAGGGGGAGAGAATGTGTGAGATGAGGAGAGTGGGGGGAGAAAGGGGAATGAGGAGAGAGGGAGAGGTGTGGAGTTTGAGGGAAAGGGTGAAGGAACAAGAGGGAGCAGGAGAGAGCCTGTGGGATGGTGAGGCAGGGAGGTGGACGGTTGAGAGAGGGGCTGGAAGGAAAGGAAGAAGGGGGTGGAGGGATGCGGTGCGTTACTGAGGGGAAGGCGGACTGCAGCCAGCCTTCCCCCGAGGATGCAAGCAGTCCTCCCACTCAAAGAGACACTGTAGCAGTGGGAAACAGGACACTCCCTTGAGCCAGGGGGCAGCGGATGCAGAGTACATGGAAGGTGGGTGGTGTTGGGTGGTGTGAGAGATAGAGGAGGAGAGGCTCACCCACATTCCTGGAATTGGGAGTTGGACGTTGAGGAGTGGAATGAAAAGGGGGGAAAGAAAGAGAGAATGTGCCGGGAGAGGTAGAAGGCAGGAGAGATCGAGATGGAGGAGGTGTATGGGGTGTGAGTCAGCAGGGAGGGGCATATGGAGAGAGAGGGGTGAAGACAGAGGGTGAGAGAGGGGTGGATAAAGAGGGTGAGAGAAAGGGGGAGGTGAAGGGGAGAAGTGGAGAGAGATGGGGAGAGAAAGAGGGGAGGGGGGAGAGAGAGGGTTTCAACAGAAATGACTCAATAGAGGGAACCACATCAGTGGGGATATCAAAAGGGAGAGGATCAAGCAACAAAATGTGCTCCCCTCCCCTTCTCTCCCCTTCCCTTTCCCATTCCCTCCCCCCCCCCCCACACTTCACCTTCACTCCTCCCCTTTCCATCCCCTCCTGTCCCTTCCCTTCCCCTACAAAAGATAAACTCCATCTGGACACAGATGTCACCCGAACTCCAGAATTCTTGCGAAATAAATTTGTTTTCAAAATTCTGCTGTCTCCATAACTGTGGATCGGATATTACCGATCAGGGACGACTGTCAGTCTCATTTGGCTGTGCAGAGAGAGAGGGGGGATGGGGGGGGAGAGAAAGTAAGTGACAGAGAGGGAGATGGGGAGAAAGAGAAAACTTGAGGAGGTCTAGACCCTCTACAGATTTCACGGTTCTGCAGATGAATTACTTGTTTAACATCGTGTTTCGGTCACTGACAAAAGATCCTGTAATCCCAAGGTCCCCTACACCCCACTGTCTCAATACTCCGCTCTGGTCCTCTAAATTCCTTCCTGTTTCTGGAACCCCCTCCGGACCCCTTCACCCCTCCCTGTCTCTGTAACCCCCTCCAGTCCCCTACACCCCTCCCTGCCTCTGGAACACCCTATGGTCCCCTCCACCCCTCCCTGTCTCTGGAACACTCTACAGTCCCCTCCACCCCTCCCTGTCTCTGGAACACCCTACGGTCCCCTCCACCCCTCCCTGTCTCTGGAACACCCTACACCCCTCCCTGTCTCTGTAACCCCCTCCAGTCCCCTACACCCCTCCCTTTCTCTGGAACACCCTACGGTCCCCTCCACCCCCTCCCTCCCTGTTTCTGTAACCCCCTCCGGTCCCCTACACCCCTCCCTGTCTCTGTAATCCCATCCAGTCCCCTACACCTCTCCCTGTCCCAGTAACCCCCTGCAGTTACCTACACCCCTCCCAGACCCACTAACCACCTCCAGTTCCCTACAGCCCTCCCTGTCCCAGTAACCCCCTGCAGTTACCTACACCCCTCCCAGACCCACTAACCACCTCCAGTTCCCTACAGCCCTCCCTGTCCCAGTAACCCCTTCACTCAGCAATCTTACCTTCCAGATAATTTCGTGCAAAAAAATTTGAGCAGTTCATCCAGTAATATAACTGGGAAAGAAATCTTCAACACAACCCACCACTGTGTGAAAGTGAGATGGGTTAACTTGAAAATTAGCTGAAGGAAGGAGAAAAACGAAAGTTACATAATGGATCAGAGGGGAGAGAGAGAGAGGAGGGGCAGAGAGGGGGGAGAGAGATGGGAGAGGGAGGGGAGAGAGAGAGTGGAGAGGGTGGAGGGGGAGAGAGGAGGGAGAAGAGGGGAGAGAGAGGGGGGAGAAAGGGGGGTAAAGGGGAATAGAGAGGGGTGGGTGAGAGAGAGGGGGAGAGAGAGAGAGAGATGGGAGAAGGGAAGAAGTGGGGGGGCATAGAGGGGAGGGAGAAGGGGGGAGGGAGCGTGAATAAAGTATGGGGAATTAAACCTTCTGATTCGGAATCTCTGCACCTTCGAGCTTCTTCCCTTCCTGTCCCTGTCCCTCCATCCCCCTCCTCTCCAATACCCTCCCCTCTCTGTCCCTAAACTTACAGGCATCGGGTCAACGTAGAGGATAAAGAAATGTAGAGACATCGAGAGGCAGATGGCCCCAAGTAACCAACAATTGAGCCACGGTGGCATCCGGAGGAGGGACTGGTTCTCAGACAGGCTGTGGATACAAAGAACAGGACAATTATCCATTGGGAAGACATTCCTTGCTGCACACCTCCTCCCTGCTGACTCACTACACTCCCTCCCCTTTTCCATGGGTCTGTCCACTTAGCCCGAGGCCTCTCTGTTCTACAACACTCCCCACCATTTCACCGTGTTGGTCCCCATACCCTGAGGTCTCTTGTTCTACAACACTTTCCACGTTCAACATGTCGGTCCCTGTACCCCGAGGTCTCTCTATTCTACAACATTTCCCACCTTTCAACGTGTCAGTCCCCGTACCCCGAAGTCTCTCTGTTCTACAACTCTCCCTAGTGTTCACTGTGTTGGACCCCATAACCCTAAGTCCCTCTGTTCTACAACATTTCCCACCATTCACTGTGTTGGGCCCGTACCCCGAGGTCTTTCTGTTCTACAAAACTCCCCACAGTTCACTATGTTAGTCCCCATACCCCGAGGTCTCTCCGTTCTACAAAACTCCCCACCGTTAACCGGGTCAGTCCCCGTAAGCCGAGGTCTCTCTGATCTACAACACTCCCCACCGTTCACCGGGTCAGTCTCCGTACCCTGAGGTTTCACTGTTCTACAACACTCCCCACCATTCACTGTGTTCTTTCTTACCTGTTTAGGGCATTGCTCATTTCGATGGTAACTAAAACAGACAAAGCCATTGTCATGGGCTCAGCAGCCTCAAAAATCTCACACTCAATTCCCTCGAAGTCTGGGTTCTCCTCTGTACACTGCATGAAGTGAGACTGCAGAAAACGGAGTATGTCAGACACACAGTGTAACTCACTCTCCGCCGTCCCGTCACACACTCCCGGGGTGCATATTACCAGAGAGGGTTACAAGGACAGGGAGGGGTGTAAGGGTCCAGAGTGGGTTACAGAGAATGGTAGGGTCGTCTGTGATCAGAGGGGGTAACAGAGACAGGGGAAGGGTGTGGGGGACCAGAGGAGGTTACAGACACAAGAGGGGTGTAGGGGACCAGAGTAGGTTTACAGAAAACAGGGAGGGGTGTAACAGAGACAAGGATGGCCATCCACAATGCTTGCTTGTGCTGGTTGGAAGACAGTGCTACGCTGTGACTGTTGATGTAGGTATTTTGGGAGAGGGGACAGGAGGAATGGGGAAGGAGGAAGGAGAAAAGGGTAGGGGACGTACTCACCAGCTGGTGATAGGTCACCATGGGCCCATCATCCGCATAAAGGAACCACCAGGCCGCTGCTCCGACCGTGGCACACCCCACATACCCTGAATGGAAAGGGAGGGTGAGGAGAGTGAGAATCATCACAGCATCATACTGTGCTCCACGGAAGGGTGTGGGTAGGCTCCCTCTGCCCCCATACCCACTGCACCCTGATGGCTCTGCTGATACCCTCCTCTGAGAACTGGCCGAGAGGTGATGGGAAGTGGTGGTGAGGATGAATGAGCAAGATTTATTTTCATAGCCCAGAGGGAGTAGCATTCTGTTCTGATACCTCTCTCCCCCCTCTCTACCCTTCTCTCTCTCCATCCCTCCCCCATTTCTTCCCATCCCTCCCCTTCTCTCTCTCCCCCCCCTCATCCCTCTGTCTCTTCCCTCTCTCCCCCTCATCCCTCCCCCTCTCTTACCCCACTCTCTCTGTTTCCCCCTCTCTACTCCCTCTCTCTTGCCCCTCTCGGTCCTCTACTCTGTCTCCCTGTCTCTGCCTCTCTCTCCCTCACCTCCAATGGCCATGTAGCGGAAGAACAGCCAGCCACTAATCAGTGGCTCCTTGGGGCTCCGGGGTGTCGGTTCATGATATCCAGGTCGGGTGGGTTGAACCCCAGGGCGGTGGCTGGGAGTCCATCTGTCACCAGGTTCACCCAGAGAAGCTGCACAGGGATCAGTGCCTCTGGGAGGCCGAGAGCGGCGTCAGGAAGATGCTGAGGGGAAGGAGTTGCGGAGAGGGGGAGAGAGAAGGAAAAGAGAGGGAGGGAGGGGGAGAAGAGAACAGGAGGATAGAGAGGAGAGAGGGGAGAATGAGGAGAGAGGGGAGAGGGAGTGAGAAAGGGCACAGAGAGAGGGGAAGATAAGTGGGAGAGAGTGTGGAAGGGGGGAAGATGGGGGGAAGGAGAGAGAGGGAGAGAGGGGGGGAGAGATAGTGTGGGGGAGAGGTGGAGAAAGGGATGGGGAGAGAGGGGGGTAAAGGGGGGAGAAGGGGATAGGAGAGAGACGGGGAGAGAGGGAAGGGAAAGGTGAGAGAGAGGGCAGATAGAAAGGTGCAAGGAGAGAGAGGGGCAGGGAGAGGGGGAAGAGAGAGGAGCGGAGAGATCATGGGGAGAGATGGGGAGAAAGGGGGAGAGAGTGGGAATAGAGAGATGGAGAGAGAGTAGGAGAGAGAGATGGGGAAAGAGAGGGGAGAAAGAAAGTCAAACATGTGGAAGTGTGTATTTGGTTACAGAGACAAGGTCTGTGTGGGATATCGAGATCGGGATGTGTTGTTGGTGACAGAGATAGGGAGCAATGATGGGGTCATGGATATTGGGAGGTGTGGGATTTTACAAATGGGGAGGGGTGTGGGGTTACAGAGAAGGGGAGGGGTGTGTGTGGTATATAGTTATTAGAAAGTGTTGGGGGTTACAGAAATGGGGAGTGGTGTGGGGGCTAAACAGAGATAAGGAGGGGTATAAGGGGTTACAATGGGCAGGGGTGTGGGGGGGTTACAAAGATGTGGAGGGGTGTGAGGGGGTTACAAAGATGAGGAGGGGTGTAGGGGTTACAGAGATGGGGAGTGGTGTAGAGGGTTCAGAGATGGGAAGCGGTGTAGGGGGTTCAGAGATGGGGAGGGGTGTAGAGGTTTACAGAGTTGGGGAGGGGTGTATGGGGTCATAGAGATGGGGAGTGGTGTAGGGACTGATAGAGAGGTAGGGGTGAGGCATTTGCATTGATAGGTACAGTGTGGGTTGGGGTGTTGTTGGGTAGGATCCATGTTGGGATGTTGAAGGGGCGGGTCTATACCTGGACATTGATGGGACCAGTCCACCTCGGCATGTGGATGGGATAGTTCTACATCAGGACATTGACAGGACCGGTGTATGTCATGACACTGATGTTGATGGGACAGAACTATGTTGAGATATTCAAGGGACGAGCCTATGTTGGGCCATTGATGGGACGGGTCTATGTCTGGACTTTGATGGGACGGAGCTACGTTTGGACAATGATGAGACAGGTCCACGTTGGGACATTGATAGGACAGGTTGATGTCTTGACATTGATGGGACGGGTCAATGTCGGGACTTTGATAGGACAGGTCTACGTCAGAACACTGATGGGATGGTTCCACATCTGGACATTGATGGGACAGGTCCATGTCAGGACATTGATGGGATGGATCCACATCTGGACATTTATAGGACAGGTCCATGTCCGGACATTGATGGGATGGTTCCACGTCAGGATGTTGATGAGATGTCTACTATTTAATGATGATGGGGATGGGCACGTCAGGACGTTAATGTGATAGGTCTATGTCAGGTTATTGATGGGACGGGTCTACGTTTGGACATTGATGAGATGGGTCCATGTCTGGACGTTGATGGGATGGGTCCACACCTGGACATTGATGAGACGGGTCTACATTTGGAGGTTGATGGGACAGGTCCACATTTAGATGGTGATGGGACAGATCTACATTGGGACAGGTCCACATTGGGACCTCCACCTTGAGCCAGCGCCCACTCACCAGACCACCTCGCCTACATTGGAGGAGATGAGGTAGCGGATGAACTGCTTCATGTTGTTGTAAATGGCCCGACCCTCCTCCACAGCGGACACGATGCTGGAAAAGTTGTCGTCTGCCAGCACCATCTCCGAGGCACTCTTGGCGACTGCTGTACCAGAACCCATGGCAATGCCAATCTCTGCTTTCTTCAGGGCTGGGGCATCGTTCACCCCATCCCCTGTCTGTGGGGGGGGGGGTGGAGGAGGGGGGGGGAGGGGGAGAGGGAGGGACAAATAGAGGGAGAGGGGTGAGGGAATGAGGTGAGAATGTGGGAAAAGGGAGTGAGGGAGTGATAAAGGAGGGAAAGAGGGAGGGAAGGAGGAAATGAGAGTGTGAGAGGGCCCATCATCTTCCCCTCCAATGCTCCCTCCACTCCTCCTCTCCCGCTACACCAGAAACCGCTCTCCCCCTCCCTCCTGTCTCCCACTCTCTCCCCTCCCTCTCTCCCCATCTCTCTCCCCTTCTCTCTCCCCTTCTCTCTCCCCTTCTCCTCACACTCCCCCTCTCCCCCCTTTCTCTCCCTCCCCCTCCCCTGCCCTCTCTCCCCATCTATTCTCCCCTCTTTCCACCTCTCTCTCCCCCCCTTTCTCTCACTCACCCCCCCCCCGCCCCTGCCCTCTCTCCCCCATCCCCCTGCCCTCTCTCTCCCCCCTTGGTCCTCACCATGGCTGTGATCTCGTCGAAGGACTGTAGGTACTCCACAATCTTGGATTTGTGCGCAGGCTCAACCCGGGCGAAGCAGCTGGCGTTGCGGCATGCCTCCCGCTGCTCAGCAGCGGGCAGGTCGTCGAACTCCCGCCCAGTGTAAGCCCTCCCTGCCACGTCCTGGTCCTCAGTGAAAATGCCGATGCGGCGGCAGATGGCCACCGCTGTGCCCTTGTTGTCGCCTGTGATCATGATGACCCGGATGCCGGCCTCGCGGCACAGCTGGATGGAGCCGATTACCTCCTTCCGCGGTGGGTCCAGCATGCCCACCACCCCCACGAAGGTCAGGTCATTCTGTGGGGGTGGAGTGGAGAAGGGAGGGAGGGAGGAGGGAGAGGGAGAGAGAGAGAAGGAGATGGGGAGAGAGAGAGGGGGAGAGGGAGAGGGTAGAAAGAGAGAAGATGAGGGGAGAGAGAGGTGGAGAAATGGGGAGAGAGAAGAGAACAGGGGATGAGGAGGGAGAGGGGGAGAGAGAGAATGGGGGTGGGGAGAAAATGGGGTGAGGGGGGGAAACAACAGGATGGGGAGAACAGGGGGTGAGGGAACAGGGTGATTGGGAGAGAATGGAAAGAGAATGAGGTGGAGGAGAGAACAGGAAGGGGAAGAGGGGAGAAAGAACAGGGGGTTGAGAGGGAAGAGCGAGAGGGAGTTAGAAAACAGAAGGTGAGAGGGTAGATATCTTGAGGTAGGACATTCCTACCCCAGTGTCTGGGTCATAAGAGATGGAGATCTCAAGGAGGACATTGCTGTCCAACGAGGTGGGATGTCCCAGATGAAGATCTGGTGGACCGTCCACTCCGATGAGGTGGGATGTCCCAGACGATCTCCAAGTGGAGATCTTAAGGTGGATCTTCCTCTCCCAGAGAGATGGACAGCTCAGTGGAGATCTCGAGGTAAATCTTCCTCTCCCAGAGAGCTGGACAGCCCAGTGGAGATCTTGAGATGGATTTTCCTCTCCTAAAGAGTTGGACAGCCCAGATGGAGATCTTGTGGACCTTCCTCTCCCAGACAGTTGGATGGCCCGGGTGGAGATCTCGAGGTGGAGCTTCCTCTTCTAGAGAGTTGGACGACCTAGAACGAGATCTCGAGGTGGATCTTCCTCTCCCAGAGAGTTGGACAGCCCAGGTGGAGATCTCGAAGTGGATCTTCCTCTCCCAAAGAGTTGGACGGCCCAGATGGAGATCTTGAGGTGGATCTTCCTCTCCCAGAGAGATGGATGGCCCAGATGGAGATCTCAAGGTGGACCTTCCTCTCCCAGAGAGTTACACAGCCCAGATGGAGCTCTTAGATCTCCTGGGGAATGGGGGTCCCGGGAACACTCTGGCGGAGATCTCGGCAGACCGGAAGGGACCCCTCTTTGCTTGTGCCCCACCTTCCCTCCATTTCCTCCCCACCCCCACGAACCCACTGGCATCCCCTTACCTCATACTCGGTGAACTTGTTCGTGTCCTCCAGATTCATCTCCTCCTTCTTGGGGGGGGTGTCGCGGGTGGCCAAGGCCAGGCACCTCAGAGTGTCCCGACCTGTACCCCATTCTTTGATGACTGACAGCACCTTGTCCTTGACGCTAGCCGTGAGGGGAATACGGGTAGTCCCCACCCTCACGTAGTTACACCGGTCGATCACTCCCTCTGGAGCACCCTGTTGGAGGGGCAGAGAGAGAGGTGGGAAAAGAGCGTGAGGAGAAAGAGGGGGGAGAGAGGGTGAGAAAGAGAGGAGAGCGGGAGAGAGAGTGAGGAGAGAGAGGGTGGAGGGAGAAGGTGAGAAAGAGAGGAGTGGGAAAATGTGAGGAGAAAGAGGGGAAGAAAGAGGAGAGTGGGAGAGAGTGAGGAGAAAGGGGTAGAGAATGGAGAGAGGAGAGAGGATGGAGGTTGTGAGAGGGGGAGAGAGAGAAGGGGGAGAGGGGGGAGAGAGAGAGAGAGGAGGAGAGAGAGGGAGAGATGGGGAGAGAGAGGGGAGAGAGGTTAGCAAGGGTTGGATCTAAATGGAAAGGCAGATGTCCATGGGATGGTGTTTGTGATTTGGTCCAGTATCCGGTTCAGGAATGGGATCAGGACTGGAGATGGATCCAGAATAGGCAACAGTGACCGGGATCAGACATTCAGATTGAATTCAGGCAAAATGGATGTTGGTTTTGGAAATGGGGTTGGGACAGAGCTGGGAATTGGGAATGTGGCTGAGTCTGGGATTTTGCATTTCAAATGTGAGCAGGGGAGGATCTGGAATGGGACTGCTTTCCGGATTTGGAATTGGAAATGGTCTGGGTGTTGGGAATCAAGAGTTAGGGGTGGAGATTAGATTTGGTTCGTTTTGGACTGACCAACCAATCCCTCTCTCCTTCCTCTGTCTCTTCCTCCCTTACCCTCTCACTCCCTCACCCTCTTCCCTCTCCCACCCTTCCATCTTTCTCTCCCACTATCTCTGCCCCGACCTCTCTCCAACCTTCAATGTCTCGTTCCCTCTCTCCACCATCCTCCCTCTCCCCATCCTTCCCACATCCTCCTCCCCTCTGCCCCTTTACCAATTGCTTTCTAACTTTCCTCCCCATCTTCCCCACGTGCTATCCTTCCCTTTCATTTGCCCTCCTCCCTGTCTCTACCACACTCCCTCCTTCCCCTTCCTACCTTGTTTTCTCTCCTCCTTCCCCATCTCCCACACTCTATTTTCCCTTCCTCTCTCCCCCTACCTCCATTTGCTCTTCCCTGCCTCCTCATCTCTCTCACACCCACTTTTTCCCCTCTCTCTCCCTTCCATCACATTCACTCTCTCTTCTTTTCTGTCCCTCTCTGCATCTCAGGACAGAAGTATTCCCTTTGGCTTCTCTAATCTGTGCCAAACCATTTTTCTGCCCAGTCCCACTGACCCGCACCTCCGTACCCCTCCCATCCATGAACCTGTCTAAATTCCTGTTAAATGTTAGAATCAAGCCCCCATTCACCCCTTCAGTTCGTTCCACACCCACTGCTTTCACCTTTAATCCGTGTCCACTGGTTTGTTTCGGGAAAAGCCGACCTACATTTACTGTCTGTCCCCCTCATAATTTTAAACACCTCTATCAAATCTCCCCTCATTCTTCTACACTCCAGGGAATAAAGTCCCAACCTGTTTTACCTTTCCCTGTAACTCAGTTTCTTAAGTCTGGTCCCTAGAAGGCAGGAGTTAGGGAATTGGGTGACTGTGAGGAAAGGAGGGTGAGTGCCAGTGCAGAGCACCCCTGTGGAAGTGCCACTCAGCAATATGTTCTGCATTGGATACTGCTGGGGGGAACAGCCTATCAGGTACGAGTAGTGGGGGTCAGGTCTCTGGCACGGGGGCTGCCCCTGAGGTTCAGAAGGGAAGGAGGGATAAGAACAGGATACTTGTAGTTGGGGACTCGTTAGTCAGAGGGACAGATAGAAGGTTTGTGGGACGAGATCGGGGATCCAGGTTGGTATGTTGCCTCCCTGGTGCCAGAGTCAGGGATATCTCTGATCGAGTACATAGCTTTCTGCAAGGGGAAGGAGAACAGCCAGAAGTCGTGGTCCATGTGGGGACCAATGACTTAGCTAGAAGTGGGGATGAGGTCCTGAAACAGGATTATGTAGAATTAGGTAGGAAGTTAAAAAAAGGACCACCAAGGTAGTAATCTCTGGATTGCTGCCGGTGCCACATGCTAGTGAGGGTAGAAATAGGAGGATGTGGAGGATGAATGTGTGGCTAAAGAGATGGTGCAGGGGGCAAGGGATAAGATTTCTGGATCATTGGGATCTCTTCTGGGGAAGGTCGGACCTGTACAAAAGGGACGGACTCCACTTGAACTGGAGGGGACCAATGTGCTGGCAAGCAGATTTGCTAGAGCTGTGGGGGAAGGTTTAAACTAGTTTGGCAGGGGGGTGGGGAACAGAGTGTGAGAGCAGAGTCAAGGGAGCATGGCCACCTAGATAAGAATAAAAACAATAACAAAGGTAGGATGGAGATTAGGGTAGAAGGTAGAAAAGAGAATGTATGTGAGGGTCATTCTCTGAATTGCATATATTTTAATTCAAGAAGCATTAAGCATTAAGCAAAAAGGTAGATGAGCTTAGAGCATGGACAGATACTTGGGGTCACGATATTGTGGCAATTAGTGAGATCTGGCTACAAGAGGGGCAGGACTGGCAACTTAACGTTCCAGGATACATTTGTTTTAGATGTAATAGATCAGGGGGTAAAAAAGGGGGAGGAGTTGCTCTGCTTGTTAAGGAGGACATTACTGCCGTGAGGTGGCAAGATGGTCTGGAGGGATGGTCTGGAGGGATCATCCGGTGAGGCTGTTTGGGTGGAATTGAGAGGTGAAGGAGACATGAGGGTGCTAATAGGGGTGTATTACAGACCACCAAATGGGTCAAGAAAACTAGAGGAACAAATGTGTAGAGAGATAACGTATATGTGTGAGAATCATAAGGTAGTGATCATGGGAGATTTTAACTTCCCTCACATTGATTGGGATACCCATACAGTTAGAGGGCTGGATGGGCTAGAGTTTGTTAAATGTGTTCAAGATTGTTTTCTGAATCAATTAGTAGAAGAACCGACTCGGGACAGTGTAATACTGGATCTCCTGTTAGGGAACGAGCTAGGTCAGGTATCAGACATTAATGTTGGAGATCCAATTGGGTCTAGTGATCATAATTCTGTTAGTTTTAAGGTAGTTTTAGGGAGGAGCAAGGAGGGGCCTAAAGTTGAGGTTCTGGATTGGAGAAGAGCAAATTTCGAAGGAATAAGAAGGGATTTGGGGAGTATTGAGTGGGACAGGATATTTTCAGGTGAGGGTGCAAATGAGAAATGGAGGATATTCAAAAAATAAGTTTTGAGGGTACAGAGTAGTTATGTCCCAGTGAGGATCAAAGGAAAGGCTGGAAGTCATAGGGAGGCTTGGTTTTCAAGGAATATTGGAAATTTGGTTAGGAGAAAAAGGGAGATGTACAAGAGGTATAAAGAACAGAGACCTGACAATTTGAAGGAGGACTACAAGGAGTGTAGAAGGAATCTTAAGAAAGAAATTAGAAAGGCCAAAAAAAAGGCACAAAGAAGCTTTGGAAGACAGAGTAAAAATAAATCCAAAGGGTTTCTATAAGTACATTAAAAGTAAAAGATTAGTGAGGGATAAAATTGGACCCCTTGTAGATAGTGAGGGTAGGCTGAGTGAGAAGTCAGAGGAAATGGGGGAAATTTTTAATGATTTCTTTGCCTCGGTATTCACTAGGGAAAAAAATATTGAACCAGTTGAGGTAAAGAAAAATAGTGGCGAGGTAATGAAGCATATAAAGATAACCGAGGAGGTAGTGATGGCTGTGTTGAAAAAGATAAAGGTGGATAAATCTCCGGGACCGGACAAAATATTCCCAAGGACACTCAGGGAGGCTAGTGGACAGATAGTGGGGCCATTAACAGAGATATTTAGGATGTCACTGGCCATAGGGGTAGTGCCAAAGGATTGGAGGGTGGCGCATGTGGTTCCGCTGTTTAAGAAAGGGTCTAAATGTAAACCTGGGAATTATAGGCCCGTGAGTCTGACGTCTGTGGTGGGCAAGTTGATGGAAAGTGTTCTGAGGGATGGTATTTACAATTATTTGGAAGTATAGGGATTACTAGGGAGTAATGAGCATGGTTTTGTCAGGGGTAGATCATGCTTGACAAACCTGATTGAGTTTTTCGAGGGGGTTACAAAAAAGGTTGATGAAGGGAAAGCTGTGGATGTTATCTATTTAGACTTTAGTAAAGCTTTTGACAAAGTTCCCCAGAGGAGGTTAGGAAAAAAGGTGGAGGCATTAGGTATAAATGAGGAGGTAGTGAAATGGATTCAGCAATGGTTGGATGGGAGGTGTCAGAGAGTAGTGGTAAAAAATTGTTTGTCCAATTGGAGGCCAGTGACTAGTGGAGTTCCTCGGGGATCGGTCCTCGGTCCACTATTGTTTGTTATATATATTAACGATCTGGAAGTAGGAGTGGAGAATTGGATAAGCAAGTTTGCGGATGATACAAAGATTGGTGGTGTTGTGGACAGTGAGGAAGATTACCGTAGATTAAAAGGTGATTTAGGAAGGCTGGAGGTGTGGGCTGAGAAATGGCTGATGGAATTTAATACAGATAAGTGTGAGGTGTTACATTTTGGAAAGGCAAATCTAAATAGGTCATATGCATTAAATGGTAGGCTATTGAGATGTGCAGAGCAACAAAGGGATTTAGGAGTTGTGGTAAATAGTACCCTCAAGGCTGATACTCAGGTAGATGGTGTGGTGAAGAAGGCATTTGGAATGTTGGCCTTCATAAATCGGAGTATTGAATTCAAGAGTAGGGAGGTTATGATGAAATTGTACAAGGCATTGGTGAGGCCAAATTTGGAGTACTGTGTACAGTTTTGGTCACCAAATTATAGGAAAGATATAAACAAAATAGAGAGAGTGCAGAGAAGGTTCACGAGAATGTTGACAGGATTTCAAGGTTTGAGTTACAGGGAAAGGTTGTGCAGACTGGGGCTTTTTTCTCTGGAGCGTAGAAGATTGAGAGGGGACTTGATAGAGGTGTTTAAGATTTTAAAAAGGACAGACAGAGTAAACGTGGATAGGCTTTTTCAATTAAGGGTGGGGGAGATTCAAACTAGAGGGCATGGTTTAAGATTGAAGGGGGAAAATTATAAGGGGAACATGAGGGGAAATTTCTTTACGCAAAGGGTGGTGGGGATGTGGAATGAGCTTCCGACAGACGTGGTCGAGGCGGGATCATTGGTTACATTTAAGGAAAGATTAGATAGTTACATGGATAGGAGAGGACTGGAGGGGTATGGACCGGGTGCTGGTCAGTGGGACTAGGAAGGTGGGGATTTGTTACGGCATGGACTAGTAGGGCCGAACTGGCCTGTTCTGTGCTGTAACTGGTTATATGGTTATATGGTTAACATCCTTGTAAATCTTCTCTGCATCTTTCTATCTTATTGAGACCTTTCCTGTAGTTCGGTGACCAAAACTGCACACAATACTCCAAATTTGGCTTCATAATGTCTTCTCCAACTTTACCATAACATCCCAACTCCTGTTCTCATTACTTAGATTTATGGAGGCCAATGTGCCAAAAGCTCTTTCCAGCCCTGTCCAACTGTGATGCCACATTCAGGGAATTATGTAACTGTATTCCCAAATCCCTCTGTTCTAATGCACTCCTCAGTACCCAACCTTTCACTGTGGACATACTTTCTTGGTATGTCCCCATTCTCTCTCGCCTTTTCTCTCTCTGCCCCCCATTCTCTCCCCTCCTTCACCCACCCTGTCCCCCTCACTTCTTCGCCCTCTCTCCCTCTCTTGTCCCACTTCCTACTTCCTTCCCTCTCCCTTTTTCCTCTCCACCATCTCTCTCCCCCACTGCTCCCTCCCCCCTCTCTCTCATCCCCATGTGTCCTGACATGTCACCCGTGTAGAGCCTCACCTTCACAAACATCTTGTTGCCGACAGCAGCACGAGAGGCTTTGGCCGGGCTGCAGTATACGGACATTGACTTGCGGTCTCGGGAGAACTCCAGAGTGAAATCCTTCCTCATCAGCTGCTTAATGACCTGAGGGAGAGGGGAAAACAGAGTCAGAGAGGAGGAAGAGGTGGGGTAAGAGAGGGCAGAGAGAGAAAGGGAGAGAAAGTGGGGTGAGAGAGAGAGAGGGACAGAGGGGAGAGGGAAAGGGGGCAAGAGAGGTGGGAGCAAGGGGCTACAGAGAGGGGAAGAGAGGGTGTAGAGAGAGGGCGGAGAGAAAGAGTGGAGAGGGGGGGGAAGAGGGTAGAGAGAGGTAGAGAGAGGGAGAGAGGGGGCAAGTGAGTGGGGTAGAGAGGGCATAGAAAGAGAGGGGAGAATGAAGGGGAAAGAGGGCAGAAGGGGGGGAAAAACAGAGGGGGATTGAAAGGGGGAGAAGGTGAGAGAGGCCAGGAAAGAGGGAGGGAAAGCAAAAAGAGTGGGGAGGGAGAGAGAGAGGGAGGCGAGAGGGGGTGGTGATAGAGGGATATGGGGAAAAGAGATGGGAGAAGATTCAGAGTGAAGGGAGAGAGTGGGAGTGAGTCAGAGTGGGGGAGAGAGAGGAAAGGAAAGCAAAGAGAGTGGGAGGAAAAGTGATATGAGGGGGTATAGCCAGAGAGGGGAGGGGGAGAGAGGGGGGACAGGAGGGGGAAAATAGAGGGAACAGGAGGGAAGAGGGGGGGAGAGGGACAGGGAGGGAGAGGGACAGGGAGGGTGGGGGGGAGAAATATAGAAAGGGAGAATGGGTGGAAGGAAGAGTGGGGTGGATGGGATGGGGAGAGAGGGGAGAATGTGGAGAGGGAGAAAGGGGTATTAGCAGGGGAGAGAGAAAGGGAGGGTGGGGGGGAGAAAAGGAGGAGAAATGGAGAAAAGGAGAATGAGCAGAGGGGAGAGAGAGTGATGGAGGGGAGGGTGGAGTGTAGGGTGGAGAGAGAGGAGGAGCATGGGGTGGGGAGAGAGGGGGACCAGGGACTCACTGAGTTACAGGCGTTGGCTCGCTCCACCTTGGACATGCTGCGGACCTCTGTGTTGAACACGTTCATCTTCTCCACCAGACACACCAGCGCGGTCTCTGTCGCCTCTCCTACCTTCTCATAGACCCCCTTCGCCTGGGGTCAGGGGAGGGTGGAGGGAAGATTGGACACCGCGGTCAGTGACAGTTCACCCAGACAGGGAGGTGATAAAACCAAACCCCTTCGCTCTCCCTCTCTGTCCCTCTCCGTCTCTGTCACCCATATCCGTCTCCAACTCCCCATCCCCATCTCCCCCCCTCTGACCTCCTCAGTCGCTCTCCTCTCTCTCCCTATCTCCCCCTCTCTCCCACCGACCCTTCTCCCCTCTCTCCTTCACCATCTCCCTCTCTCCCACCCCCTCCCCTCTCTTTTTTGATCCCTACACTCTCTCCCTCACCCCTCTCCCTCAACTCCTCCCCTATCTTCCTCACCCCCGCTCCTCTCCCTTATCTCTCCCTCCCCTCCTCCCTCACCACCTCCCCTCTCTCCCCTTGACCCCTCACCTCTCCTTTACCCCTCACCTCACCTATTCCCCCTCTCCCCCCACCATTTCCTCTCTCCACCCTCCCCTCTCCCTTTCCCCCCCTCACACCTCCCCTCAGCTCCCCTTTCCCCCTCCCCTCCTCTCTCCCCCACCCTACCCCCCTCACCCCCACTTTTTCCTCTCTCTCCGTAAACCCCTCCACACCCTCCCATTACCCCCTCACCTCCCCTCTCCCTCACCTCCTCCCCCTCCCTCACCCTTCTCTCTCTCCCCCCACCCTTTCCACTCTCTCCCTCACCCCTCCCCTCTCTCCACCACCACCTCCCTCTCCTTCACCCCTGTCCTCTCTTCTATGACCCCACCCCTCTCCCCTCCCCACTCCCCCACCCTTTCCCCCCTCTCCCTCACCTCCTCCCCCTCTCCCCCACCCTTACCCCTCCTTTCCTCTCTCCCTTACCCCCTCCCCTCTCTCCCTCACCCCTCCCCTCTCTCCCTCACCCCTCCCCTCTCCCTCACCTCCTCTCCCTCTCCCCCACCCTTTCCTCTCTCCCTTACCCCTCCCCTCTCTCCCTCACCCCTCCCCTCTCTCCCTTACCCCTCCCCTCTCTCCCTCATCTCCATCTCACCCCCTCCCCTCACTCCCTCCCCTCTCCTCACCCCCTCCCTCTCCCTCACCCCTCCCCTCTCCCTCACCCCTCCCCTCTCCCTCACCCCTCCCCTCTCCCTCACCCCTCCCTTCTCTCCATCCCCATCTCTCCCATACCCCTTCGTTCTCCCACAGCCCAACCCACCCTCCTTCTCCCCCTGCACCTCACCTTTTCACCCCATCCTTTCCACATCATCCTAACCTCTGCCCCCTCATTATGTACCCTTCCCCTCTTTCTCACCCCCCTCTCTTTGCAACTCCCCTCTCTGTCACCCCTCCCCTTCTCCCCTCCTCTCTCTCCCTCACCCTTTCCCCTCTCACCCCCTCACCTCTCTCCTCTCTCTCTCACCCCCTCCCCACTCTCCTTCACCCCCTCCCCTCTCTTCTTAGACCCCTCCCCTCTCTCACTCACCCTTCCCCTCTCCCTCACTCCTCCCCACTCACCCATCATTTGCCCCTCCCTTACCTCCTCCCCCTCCTCTACCCCTCTACCCCACCCTTTCCTCTCACCCTTACCCTTCCCCTCTCTCCCCCTCACCCCCTCCTTTCGCCTCACCACCTCCCCTCTCACTCCCTCCCCTCTCTCATCACCCCCCTCCCCCTCCATTCTCTCCATCCCCATCTCTCCCATACCCCTTCACTCTCCCACAGCCCAACCCACTCTCCTTTCCCCCCCTCCACCTCACCTTTTCACCCCACCCTTTCCACACCATCCTAACCTCAGCCCCCTCATTATGTACACTTCCCCTCTTACCCACCTCCCCCTCTCTTTTGCAACTCCCCTCTCTCTCACCCCTCCCCTCTCTCCCCTCATCCCCTCCCCTTCTCTCCTCTCCCTCACTTCCTCCCCCTCCTTCACCTCCTCTCTCCCCCACCCTTTCCCCTCTCTCCCTCACCCCCTCCCTTCTCTCCACCCCTCCCCCACCCCTTCCCCTCTCTTCCTCGCCCCCTCCCCCTCACTCCCTCCTCTCTCTCCCTCGCCCCTCCTCTCTCCTCCCCTCCCCCTCCCCTCTCCCTCACCCCCCCTTCTCACCCCCCCTTCTCACCCCCCCTCTCCCTCACATCCCCTCCCCCTCACCTCCTCTCCTCTCTCACCCCTCCTCCTCTCCCCACCCCTTCCCCTCTACCCTCCCCTCTCCCTCACCCCCTCTCCTCACCCCTCCCCTCTCTCCCTCACCTCCTTCTCTAACCCCTCCCCTCACCCCTTACCTCTCTCCCTCACCCTTCCCCTCTCTCCCCCTCACCCCCTCCCCTCTCTCCCCCTCACCCCTTCCCCTCTCTCCCCCTCACCCCCTCCCCTCTCTCCCTCACCCCTTCCCTCTCCTCCTCATCCCTCCCCCTTCCTTCTCTCCATTCCCATCTCTCCTAAACCCCTTCGCTCTCCCACAGCCCAACCATTCTCCTTCTCCCCCTCCACTTCACCCCACCCTTTCCACATCATCCTAACCTCTGCCCCCTCATTATGTACCCTTCCCCTCTTTCCCACCTCCCCCTCTCTTTTGCAACTCCCAACTCTCTCACACCTTCTTGCTTCTCCCCTTTCTCTCCCCTCCCCTCTTCTCCTCATTTACACTACTTTCTCTCCCCCCTCTTTCCTGCACCTCTCTCTACCGCCTACCCCTCACCTCATTGAAATCGAGGGACGAGTCATTACACAAGGAGCAGATTGTGGCAAGTTCAACCAGACCATCGTATTGGCCACTTCGCACTGTCTTGTCATTCTTCTGCCTATGGAGGGAGGGAGGGTGATGGACACTGTGAATGGTGGGGAGCCGAGGGAGGGAGGGTGAGGGACACTGTGAATGGTGGGGAGCCCGAGGGACAGTGGGACATGGTAAATGGTGGGGAGTGTCGAGGGGCGGGTATGAAGGCAGGACATGGTGAACAGTGGGGATGGACTGAGGGATCATGGAATTGGATCATGGAATATTGGGGCAGACACAGTGAACGATGGGGAGTGCTAGAAATGGACGGACCTTGGAGTGCGAGGGTGGAACATGGTGAACTGCGGGGAGTGTCAGAGATGGACAGACCTCGGGGTACAAGGGTGGAACATGGGGAGTGTTGAGTGACTGAGGGGTATGAAGGTTGGACATAATGAACAGTGAAGAGTGTCAGAGACGGACGGACCTTGGGGTGTGAGGGTGGAACACGGTGAACGGCAGTGAGTTTCAGAGATGGATAGACCTCAGGGTACGAGTGTAGGACACGGGGAGGGACCTCGGGGTACGAGGGTGGAACATGACGAATGGTGAGGAGTGCTGTGGGACGGCGTGACCTTGGGTTAGAAGGGTGGGATGCCAGGGGTAGGGGCAGACTTACACTTCGCCATCTGGAGCGTAGGTAGAGCCGCTGATCGAGAACTCATTCAGGGTGCAGACATCCCCATCCACTTTGTCAATGATGAACATCTGTCAGCAAGGATGGGAGTGGGGTGGGTGGAAGAGAAAGAGCACAGTGGGTGAGTGTGCATACCTCTGGAGGGGCTTCCTTGTTGCCAACCCTCTCCACATCCTCCCCAGCCTCAACCGCATCATCCCCGCAGTGCAGAGACCAAAGCCAAGTGCCGTCCCTCTGTGACTGGGGCTTCGGGAACTGCAACAGACCCTCCCAGACATTTCAAGAGTTCAGATTATTTTATTGTCATGTAATAAAGCAGGTATAATATTACATGAAATTCCCTTTTGTCTACCATATTCACCAACCATCACTGATGTCACTAGCGGGGTGGGGGAGGTACAGACCACATCAGGCGTCATCATCAGAGGGGATGACACCAAAATGACTGTCTATAATATTTTGGTGCAGTGTTTCAGCAGAAATTTATTACTTTTTATAAAAATATCCCTGTAGTTAGTTATAATAACAAAAACATTTTTTGTAAGCCCAGCTTACATCTATCATTATATTGTCAGGGACATAGATCGGCTCATTGAATGGGGTCACAACAACAACCTTGTGCTCAACGTCAGCAAAACCAAGGAGATGAAGATGGACTTCAGGAGGGAGTCAGGGGAACACGATCCAGTCCTCATCGCAGGCTCAGTACTGGAGAGGGTCAAGAACTTCAAATTCCTGGCGGGTCAACATCTCCGAGGATCTGTCCGAGAGCCTCCACATCGATGCAACGATGAAGAAGGTTCGCCAGCGGCTAGACTTTGTGAGGAGTTGAGGAGATTCGGTCCGTCACTGAAGACTCTCGTAAAATTCTACAGGTGGACCATGGAGAGCATTCTGGCCAGTTCCATCACTGCCTGGTACAGAGGCACCAACTCTCAGGACAAGAATAATTCCAGAGGGCTGTGAACTCGGCTGCGACGTCACAGGCACCAGACCTTACTCCATCGAGGACATCAACATGAGGTGGGGTCTTAAAAAAAGCAGGCTCTTTCCTCAAAGACTCCACCACCCAGGCCAGACCCCTTTCACTCTGCTACCATCGGGGAAAAGGTCCGGGAGCCTGATGACGAGCTACTCAGTAGCACAAGGACGGCTTCTTCTCCTCTGTCACCAGATTCCTGGATGATCGATGAACCACAGACACTGCCTGACTTTTGGTGCCACTATTATTTTAATATTTTTACATTAATGCTGTAAGATGGTTATAATATGAATGTTTACACTATGATGCTGCAGCAAACATTGAATTTCTTGACTGGTTCATGACGATAAATCCTGATTATTCAATTATGATACCTACAAGGCCAAAACCCTCTGCTCATTTACTTTTTTAACTTTCTAATGTGCTGCGGTTGGAGCTCTCATTACTACCCAGTGACAATGATACCTCCAATCACATGGTTTCATGTGCACAAGCAAGTGCTGTGAGATATGGGAATTATGATTTACAAGTAACATTAGTACAAGAAACATTATTGAGGATTCTGTCTGGTCTAGTATGGGAGGAGGTCCACTGAGAGGGGTGGGTGGGGCGTGGGGAGCACCATGAGTTATCACACTTTGGTGATGCCAACCCCAGTGATGCCACTGCATTAGCAGATATCACCCGGCGTCCTTTACAGTCAGAGAAAGAGAAGCCAAAGAGGCTTCCCTGGGGGGGTGGTCTTGTAAACCAGGGATCGCAAGTTCGTTCCTCCCTGGGGGGCCTCATTTCAGCCAGGCAAAGTGCCTGATGTACTGCATCCGGTGCGCCTTTTGTGGCCCTTTCTACATCACAGGGGCCAGACACAGACCGGGAGATTGCTTGGCTCAGCACCTCCTCTCTGTCCACAAGATTCCCAGCGTCCTTCCCAGTGCCCAACCCTTTCAATTCTGGGTCACACTCCCGAGCTCGCGTGTCTGTCCATGTGCACTGTTCCCCCCACCACCTCCAGACCACCTGCAGATTGAAGGAACAACATTTTCTGGCTGGGCACCCTCCTGCCACATGGCATGAACATTGACTTCACTCCTTTCCATTAAACCTGCCTCCCTCCTTTTCCTCTCCTTCCAGTTCTTTCCTACCATCCTACCCCCCTTCCCCTCATTGTTACTCTCTCCTACCTTCCTTCTCCACCTATCATCTCCGGCCCTGCCACCCTTCCCCTTCCACCCCTACCCCCCTCCCCCCCACGCGCACCAGCGTTTTCCCATACCAAATTGAAGGGCTCAAACCTGAAATGTCGGTGATGTATCTTTACCTTTACCTTTGCTACTTAAAGGTCACCATTTGACCTGCTGAGATTCTCTAGCATTTTGTGAGATTTTTATTCCAACCACGGTGTCTACAGAATTCTATGAATTAGCTCTGCCTTCCTTACAGTAGACAAAAATCAAAGAAATTTCATGTGTGTTACATTCTAAGTGTAGTATTTACGAGACAATAATGGGACCTTTAACCCTCATCCTGGAGGCACCGAGCATCCGAGGATTGGCCTCCAGCCCCTCTTCGATCCATTGGCGACCCGAGCTCTGGATCCAAGGGGTGTCGGGCAACTATGCCGATGATCGAATCTCGGTCTGCCTCTCGGCAGACGAAAGGGAATTCCGCGTAATATCACAACTTTTGTTTTCTTGCGTGTCACAAAAATTAACCTCCAAACGTTGTCCCCCCCCTGCCGCCCGCCCCCTGCACCAAGGTTGACACACGCCACGTTTAATTGCACTGGTGTGAAATGCGGAAGTTCACATGATTGTAGTTAAAAACTGCACTGAAATGCTGGAGGAGCTCAAACCGGTCTTTTCAGTGCCCACAGGAGGCAAAGATATATTACTGACATTTCGGGGCCTGAGCCTTTCTCCAAGGAAATAAGCAAGAGTGACCTAAAAGCAGGAATTAACATAGAGACAAAGGACAGTGCAGACCTTTCGGCCCACAAAGTGGTGCCGAACATATCCCTGCCTTAGAGATTACTTGGCTGTCCCTATCGTCTATCAACCTCCACCACCGTGGCCGGCAGGCCATTCCAAGCACCCACCACTCTCTGAGTAAAAAGAATTACCCAACATCTCCTCTGTACCTACTCAGAATCAGAATTTACTGTCATGAATTTCGATGTCTTGTGGCAGCGTCACAGGGCAAACATTCATATTCTAACCATCTTAACCACATTACTGTAAAAATAACAGTGCACGAAAAGTCAGGCAGCATCTGTGATTCATTCAGGAATCTGATTGCGGAGAAGAAGAAGCCATCCTTGTGCTGCTGAGTAGCTCGTGTTCAGGCTCCTGGACCTTTTCCCCGTTGACAGCAGAGTGAAGAGGGCCTGGCCTGGATGGTGGGGTCTTTGAGAAGAGAGGCTGCTTTTTTAAGAGCCCGCCTCATGTCAATGTCCTTGATGGAGTGAAGTCTGGCGCCCGTGATGTTGCAGCCGAGTTAACTGGAGTTTCTTCTTGCCCTGAGAGTTGGTGCCTCCATACCAGGCAGTGATGCAATCGGCCAGAATCCTCTCCATCGTCCACCTGTAGAGGTTTACGAGAATCTTCAGTGATGGATCGAATCTCCTCAGACACCTCACAAAGTATAGCTGCTGGTGAGCCTTCTTTGTGATCACATCAACATGGGAGGCTCCAGGTCAAATCCTTGGAAATGTTGACCCCTAGGAATTTGAAGTTCTTGACTCCCTCTGCGACTGAGCCCTCAATGAGGACTGGGTTGTGTTCCCTTGACTCCCTCCTGAAGTCCACAATCATCTCCTTGGTTTTGCTGATGAAGAGCACAAGGTTGTTGTTGTGACCCCATTCAACGAGCTGATCCACCTCCCTCCTGTCCACTTCCTTGTTGTCATTTGAGACTCTACCAACAACTGTGGTGTCATCGGCAAACTTGTCGACGGCATTGGAATTGCGCCTGGCTGCACAGTCATGTGTGTAGAATGAGTAGAGCAGTGGGTTAAGCGCACATCCTCGGGGTGCACCTGTGACGATGATCCGTGAGGAGGAGACGTTGTTTCCCATTTGTACTGACTGTGGTCTTCCGATGAGGAAGTCAAGGATCCAGTTACAGAGGGGGTGTGCAGAGCACCTCCCCAAGCACCTTAAACCCATGTCCTCTTGTGGCAACCATTTCAACCCAGGGAAATGGCCTCTGAGTATCCACACAATCTCATCATCTTGAACACCTCTCTCAGGTCACCTCTCACCCTCCACCACTCCAAGAGAAAAGGCCAAGTTCACTCAACATGTTTTCACAAGGTGAGCTCCCCAATCCTTGTGAATCTCCTCTGCACCCTTTCTATGGCTTCTATATCCTACCGGTAGTGAGGTGACCAGAACTGAGTACTCCAAGTGGGGTCTGACCGGGGTCCTGAATGGCTGCAACATTACCTTTCAGCCCCTAAATTCAATTCCATGATTAATGAAGGTCAATACACCATATGTCTTCTTAACCACAGAGTCAACCTGCGTAGCTGCCTTGAGCGTCCTATGGTCTCGACCCAAGATCCCTCTGATACTCCATATTGCCAAGAGCCTTACCATTAATACTGTGACAAAGTATATAGATAAGTTTTTGGGAGATAAATTGGGAAAGGTTTGTTAGAGTAGGTCACATACAAACACTTTAAAACAGATCTTATTTGAAATGCTGGAGCTCTGCCCCATGCCAGACATATCAGGGCCTCAAGCTTTTACAAGAGTTTTGAAGAGTGCTCAAGAGACTTCACTAATGGCAACAGAAGAAAGATCGCTGGAGCCTCAGATTGTCTGGAAGAGAACTTGTTGTTCTAAGAGGGTCATGTGGTTGCAAGCAGAGAGAATCAACCAGACTTTTCTCTGGGAAATTGATAGAGAGACAGATATCAGTTCTGCAGTTCTGCAGACTAGAACAGGACAAGCTGGCAAACATATGGAAAGCCCATTTGTAAGATGGCCTGGTCAAAGCCCTTGTGGTTCATGCAAGAGGAGAGGAGTAGCTGTCTAATGTTTCACTTGGAATAAGGGAAACAAAAAAGAACTCTGTGGTGACCTGAAAGAAAGAGGTTATCATCTGGAGAACCCTGAAGGGGCAAGTTTTGTCAGCAAGACACTGGAGTGGCTGATGGAAGTACATCAGTTGTGGATGTCCTGGAACAACAAATTTCTCTCTGAAAACCGACAAGAACCTTCCTGAGTGGTAACCATTTACCTTTCAATCACCAAAGCCTGGTGAACTTTATAAATGTAAAATTCTGTGCACAGTATAAGAATTGCCTGCAATCAGTGAACTTGGAGGAATGAGAAGTGAGATTGGACTGTGAACCAAAGAACTTTTCTGAACTTACACACACATTACATACACGTGCACTTAGAATTAAAAGGGGGTTAAGTTGGGTTAGTTATGTCAATAGAGATAAGTTAAAGTGTGATTCATATTTGTAGATAATTAAAAGCAACTTTTGATTAAGTAACCATTTGTCTTGGTGATTATCTATTGCTGCTGGGTTTTGGGGTCCTCTGGGCTCATAACAATACTATATTCCGCCATCATGTTTGACCTACCGAAATGAACCACTTATCTGGGTTGAACTCCTTCTGCCACTTCTCAGTCCAGTTTTGCATCCGGTCAATGTCCCATTGCAACCTCCACACTATCCACGTCACCCCCAACCTTTGTGTCATCAGCAGCCTTACTAATCCATCCCTCCACTTCCTCATCCAGAAAGTCTCATTATACAGGCAATGGGAGAGGAATCCAGACAAACAAACAGTGTCAATTGGATGTGATGATGGATGCAATGCTCCACTTGCGCCCATACCTCCTCCCTCACAACCTTTTGGGGCTCCAAAAGCACCTCCCAAGTGAACCAACGCCCGTGAATCTGTATGGGGTGTTCGCCTACTGCATCCGGTGCTCCTGCTGTGGTCTCCTCTACGTCGGGGAGACTGGGACACAAGTCGAGTGACAGCTTCGCCCAGTGCCTCGGCTCTGTCCGCCGGAGTGGTGTGGATTCCCCTGTTTCAATTCCCCCATCCCATTCACCAAGGAGTCTGTCCACGGTCTTGGGCACAGTCAGGCAGAGACTGCCTGCAAATTGGACAAACAACGCCTCATCTTCCAACTGGGCACCCTCCAACCAAATGGCATTCATATCAAGCACCGGCTTTCGTTAAACTCCCTCCTTTCCCCAAACCATTTTTTTTTGCCTAGTCCCTCCTGCACCCAGTCCATATCCCTCCGTACCTCTCCGATCCACGTAGCTGTCCAAATTCTTAAATGTTAATACTGAGCCCTCATTCATCACCTCAGCTTGTTCCGCACTCCCACCACTCTCTGTGTGAAGAAGTTCCCCCTAAACTTTTCCCCTTTCACCCTTAACCCGTGTCCCCTAGTTTGGATCTCACCCACCCTCAGTGAAAAAAGCCAGCCTACATTTACTCTGTCTGTCCCCCTCATCATTTTAAACATGGTGATCAAATCTCCCTTCATTCTTCTCTGCATCAGGGAATAAAGTTCTCATCTGTTTAACCTTTCCTTGTAACTCAGTTCCTGAAGTCCAGGCAACATCCTAGTAAATCTCCTCTGCATCTTTCTATCTTATTGAGATCTTTCCTGTAGTTCAGTGACCAAAACTGCATACAATATTCCAAATGTGGCCTCACCAATGTCTTCTACAACTTTACCATACCATCCCAGATCCTGTACTCAATACTTTGATTTATGAAGGCCAATGTGCCAAAAGCTCTCTTTACAACCCTGTCCACCTGTGACTCCACTTTCAGGGAATGATGTATCTGTATCCCCAGATCCCTCTGTTCTACCGCTCTCCTCAGTGCCCGACCATTCACCATGGACGTCCTTTCTTGGTTTGTCCTTCCAAAATGCAACACCTCACACTTGTTTGCATTAAATTCCATCAGACATTTATCAGCCCATTTTCCAGCTGGTTCAGATCCCTCCACAAACTTTGAAAACCTTCCTCGCGGTCCAATCCATCTCCTTTCATACAAACATGATAAACTCCAACCTAGTCCCTCATCACATCCAATTACCACCTTTTGTTGGTCTGGATTCCTCCCCCGTTGTTTGAATTCTGAGACTTTCTGATAAATCCTGCTCCTGCCATTTTCTGATTTTTCCTTGAAGAAAGGCTTAGGCCCAAAATGCCAGCAATAGATCTTTGTCTCCTATGGACGGTGAAAAGACCGGCTGAGTTCCTCCAGCATTTTGGACTGTTTCTAATTCCACCAGAGACCTGAAGAAGCTCCAGAGGCTGTGCAGTGTTCTTTATGGGAAAGGTAGGTAGACAGCAAAACCTGGAAGTCAGCCTGAAGAAGACTGAGGTCCTCCATCAGCCAGCTCCCCACCATGACTACCAGCCCCCCCATATCTCCATCGGGCACACAAAACTCAAAACAGTCAACCAGTTTACCTATCACGGCTGCACCATTTCATCAGATGCAAGGATCGTCAATGAGATAGACAACAGACTCGCCAAGGCAAATAGCGCCTTTGGAAGACTACACAAAAGAGTCTGGAAAAACAACCAACTGAAAAACCTCACAAAGATAAGCGTATACAGAGCCGTTGTCATACCCACACTCCTGTTCGGCTCTGAATCATGGGTCCTCTACCGGCATCACCTACGGCTCCTAGAATGCTTCCACCAGCCGCCACTTCAACGACCCTTCATTGGAGCGACTTTCATTGGAGCGACTTCATCCCTAACATCGAAGTACTCGAGATGGCAGAGGCCGACAGCATTGAATCCACGCTGTTGAAGATCCAACTGCACTGGGTAGGTCACGTCTCCAGAATGGAGGACCATCGCCTTCCCAAGATCGTGTTATATGGCGAGCTCTCCACTGGCCATCGTGTCAGAGGTGCACCAAAGAAGAGGTACAAGGACTGCCTAAAGAAATCTCTTGGTGCCTGCCACATTGACCACCGCCAGTGGGCTGATATCGCCTCAAACCGTGCATCTTGGCGCCTCACAGTTCGGCGGGCAGCAACCTCCTTTGAAGAAGACCGCAGAGCCCACCTCACTGACAAAAGACAAAGGATGAAAAACCCAACACCCAACCCCAACCAACAAATTTTCCCCTGCAACCGCTGCAACCGTGTCTGCCTGTTCCGCATCAGACTTGTCAGCCACAAACAAGCCTGCAGCTGACGTGGACATTTACCCCTCCATAAATCTTCGTCCACGAAGCCAAGCCAAAGAAGAAGAGGTAGACAGCTTTTCGGGCTTCAGCCCTTTGGCAAGGTGTGCCGAGAGGAGGGGGGAAGGAGCAAGGGAGAGAAAGGAGGAAGGAGCAAGGGAGAGGAAGGAGGAAGGGGCAGGGAAGGAGGAGGGAGGAAGGGGCAGGGGAGGAGGAGAGGAGGGAGGAAGGGGCAGGGAAGGAGGAGAGGAGAGAGGAAGGGGCAGGAGAGAGCAGGAGAGGAGGGAGGAAGAGGCAGGGGAGGAGGAGAAGAGAGGAAGGGGCAGGGGTGGAGGAGGACAGAGGAAGGGGCAGGGGAGGAGGAGGAGGAGAGGAGGGAGGAAGGGGCAGGGGAAGGGGTCGGGAGGAGGAGAGGAAGGGGTGGGAGAAGGGAGGAAGGGGTGGGGAGGAGGAGGAGAGAGGAAGGGGCAGGGGAGGAGGAGAGGAGGGAGGAAGGGGCAGGGGAAGGGGTCGGGAGGAGGAGAGGAAGGGATAGTGAGGAGGGAGGGAGGCGGGGGAGGAGAGGAGGGAGGAAGGGGCAGGGAAGGAGGAGAGGAGGGAGGAAGGGGCAGGGGAGGAGAGGGAGAAAAGGGCAGGGGTGGAGGAGAGGAGGGAGGAAGGGGCAGGGGAAGGGGTCGGGAGGAGGAGAGGAAGGGGTGGGAGAAGGGAGGAAGGGGTGGGGAGGAGGAGGAGAGAGGAAGGGGCAGGGGAGGAGGAGAGGAGGGAGGAAGGGGCAGGGGAAGGGGTCGGGAGGAGAAGAGGAAGGGATAGTGAGGAGGGAGGGAGGCAGGGGAGGAGAGGAGGGAGGAAGGGGCAGGGAAGGAGGAGAGGAGGAAGGAAGGGGCAGGGGAGGAGAGGGAGGAAGGGGCAGGGGTGGAGGAGAGGAGGGAAGAAGAGGCGGGGAGGAGGAAGGGGCAGGGGAGGAGGAGGAGGAGAGAGGAAGGGGCAGGGGAGGAGGAGAGGAGGGAGGAAGGGGAAGGAGCGGGAGAAGGGAGAAAGGGGCGGGGAGGAGGGAGAGAGGGGCAGGGGAGTAAAGGAGGGAAGGAGGGGAAGGGGAGGAAGAGAAGGGAGGGAGGGGCAGGTGAGGAGGGTGGAAGGGGCAGAGGAGGAGAGGAGGGAGGGGCAGGAGAGGAGGAGCAGAGGGAGGGAGGGGTAGGGGAGGAGGAGAGGAGGGAAGAAGGAAGGAAGGGAAGAAGATTGGATGACAGGGTCCTGTACTGAGGGTGCAGAGCAAGAGTGGATCCCATACCGAGGATCTGGAGTGAGGGAGTGGTCTCCTACCTTGCAGACAGACATCTGGTTGGTAGTGAGGGTCCCTGTCTTGTCGGAGCAGATGACCGATGTGCAGCCCAGGGTCTCAACGGAGGGCAGGCTGCGGACAATGGCGTTCTTCTTGGCCATTCTCCGAGTTCCCAGGGCCAGGCAGGTGGTGATAACGGCCGGCAAACCTGGGGGTTATGGACAAGAAGGATAGGGGGCACAGGGGAGAGGAAAAGAAGGGAGAGGGTCAAAGGATCCCTCATCCTTCAAAACCCCAGACCCTGAGACCCCAGGTGCTTTCCCCCACCATTCCACCCCTCCCCACCTCTCCCCATCTCTCTCCCCTCCTCTCCTATTTTTCCCCGACTTTTCTTTCCCTCCATCCTCCCTCTCTCCACCTCTTCCATCTCCTATTTTTATTTTTCCCCTACCTTTTTTCTCACCTCTCCCCTATCACTCTCCCCTCTCATATTTTCCCCCTACCTTTCTTCCCCCTTTCCCATCTCTCACCCCCTCTCCATCTTCCTTCCCCTCTCCCCCCCTCCTCTCTCTCTCTCTCTCTCTCTCTCTCCCCCTCCCTCCCTCTGGGGCCCCAGAGCCCCAGGTCCTGACCCCCTCGGGACCTACCCTCAGGGATGGCGGCCACGGCCAAGGCCACGGCAATCTTGAAGTAGTAGACAGCGCCACGGATCCAGGAGCCACCGTGCACAGGGTCGTTGAAGTGGCCGATGTTGATGAGCCAGACGGCCACACAGATCAGGGAGATGACCTTGGAGAGCTGCTCTCCAAACTCGTCCAGCTTCTGCTGAAGGGGCGTCTTCTCCTGCTCTGTGGCCACCATCTGGTCCCGGATCTTGCCGATCTCAGTGCTCACTCCCGTGGCTACCACTACCCCTGTGGCTTTGCCTGCTGCGATGTTCGTGCCCTGAGCAAGGGGAAGAGAGGGAGTGCATTAGTGTGAATGGATTCCCACCCCTCTCTCTCTCTGACCCCCTTTCCCTCTCTTCCCCCTCTCTCTGCACCCCTTCTCTCTCTCCCCCTCCTTTCCCCCTCACACCCCGTCCCTCCTCTCCACCTCTCTCTCCCACCTTCTGCTACCCATCTTTCTCCCCCTCTCCACCTCACTCCCCTCCTCTCTCTCCCACCTTCTGCTACCCATCTTTCTCCCCCCTCTCCACCTCACTCCCCTCCTCTCTCTCCCATCTCTTGCTCCCCATCTCTCTCCCCTCTCTCCACCTCGCTCCCCAGCTCTCATCTCTCACTCCCCATCTCTCTCCCCATCTCCACTTCACTCCTCTCCTCTCTCCCATCTCTCGCTCCCCATGTTTCTCCCCCTTTCCACCTCGCTCCCCATCCTTCCCCTCCATATTACCTTCTCTCTCTCATTCCCCCTCACTTTCCATCTTCCCTCAACCCCTCTTTCCCCTCCCTCTCCCCCTCCCTTTCTCTCTACTCCCTCTCATCTTCTTTCCTTTCTCTCTCCCCTTCTACCCTTTCCTGTTCCTCTCCTCTCTCTCGTTCTCCTCTTCCAAGCCTCTGGTAAATTGTATTAACAAATACCTGCTCAACGGTTATTAATACGTACACAGGGGTCAGTTCTTAATAATCATGGTGGGGGACAGGGGTGGGGAGGGGGTCAGTGGGATGAGTCTCAACATGAACAAGGCAAGCAAAATGATTGTGGTCTTCAGGAGGACCAGGAATGACCACCCTCCACTACACATCAACAACTCTGTGGTGGAAAGAGTGGAGAGCACCAAGTTCACTGGAGTTCACTGAACCAGTGTCCTATCGTGGACACTCAACATCTCCTCACTTGTCAGGACTATGCTTCCTGAGAAGACTGAAGTGGGCAAGACGACCGGCCACTGTTATGTCAACCTCCTACAGGAGCTCCATTGAGAGCGTCCTGGCCGGCTGCATCACAGTATGGGTATAGCTGCTGCAGAGAAATGGATCAGAGGTCAATCCACAGGATTGGCAGAGAGGATCTACCATAATTGTTGTCCGAAGAGGACATGCAATATCATCGAGGACCCCTTCCACCCCATATATGACATCTTTCAGCTGCTCCCGTCAGGGAAGAGAGCCATCTTTAAATTTGCCGACCACACCACAGTTGTCGGCAGAATCACAATCGGCAACGAGGAAGCATCCAGGAGGGAGATGGATCAGCTCGTTGAATGGAGTCACGACAACAACCTTGTGCTCAACATCAGCAAAACCAAGGAGATGATTGTGGACTTCAGGGGGGAGTCAGGGGGACATGACCCTGTCCTCGTAGAGAGAGTCAAGAACTTCAAATTCCTGGGGGTCAACATCTCTGAGGATCTGTCCTGGAGTCTCCATGTTGAATCAATCACAAAGAAGGCTCGCCAGTGGCTATACTTCCTGAGGAGATTTGGTCCATCACTGAAGAATCTCGGAAACCTTTACAGGTGGACCGTGGAGAGCATTGTGGCCGGTTGCATCTCTGCCCGGTACAGAGGCGCCAACTCTCGGGACAAGAAGAATAAAGTCCAGAGGGTTGTGAACTTGGCTGCGACATCACGGACAACAGACCTCACTCCATCGAGAACATAGATGTGAGTCGGGGTCTTCAAAAAGCAGCCTCTCTCCTCGAGGACCCTCCACCACCCAGGCCAGGCCCTCTGCTACCATCAGGAAGGAGGTCATTTAGCGCATGTGACTTGCTGCAGAAAAAGCATTGAATTTTGTGACATCTTCATTGACATTTTGATCATGATCCACTGGCTTCTCATTGAAACATTTTCAATGTCAAAAAGCATGGACGGGTAGAAGTAGAAAGGTTGTTTCCCCACAGTGGGAGAGTCCAGGACAAGAGGGCACGACTTCAGGCTTGAAGGACGTCCACTTAGAACAGAGACATGGGAGGAATTTCTTCAGCCAGAGGATAGTGAATCTGCAGAATTTGTTGCCATTGGCGGTTGTGGAGGCCGGGTCTTTGGGTGGATTTAAGGCAGAGATTGATCCACAGGTGCTCGATTAGCTGGGGCATCAAAGGTTATGGGGAGAAGGCCGAGGAGTGGGAGGATGGATCAGCTCATGATTAGGAGTTATTGGGAGCCACTAATCTCGGAGGATCTTTCCTGGATCCGACACGCCAATGGCATCGTGAAAAAAGCATGTCAGCACCTCTACTTCCTCAGGAGTTTGCAGATGTTCAACGTGACATCGAAAACCCTGGCAAATTTCCACAGACATGTGGTGGAAAGTGTGCTGACTGGCTGCATTGCGGACTGGTACGGGGATGCCAATACCCCTGAGCAGAAAGCCCTGCCAAAGGTCGTGGACACAGCCCAGGACATCATAGGCAAAACCTTCCCCACCGTCAAGAACATCCATGGGGAATGCTGCTGTCGGAGAGCAACAGTGATCATCAAGGATCCACACCACCCAGCGCATGCTCGGTTCTCACTGCTGCCTTCAGGAAAGAGGTGTAGGGGTCATGAGACTCGCACCACCAGGTTCAGGAACAGCTGCAACCCCTCAACGACAAACTCAATCAGGGACTCTTACTTGTGCACTTTATTGATTTTTATTCTCTCTGTATTCCACAGTCAGTTGGTTTACATTTCTTTAATTGTTTACTTGTGTATAATGTGTACAGTTTTATTTTTGCACTACCAACAAGTGGTAATTCTGCCTCGCCCACAGGATAAAGAATTTCAGGGCAGTATGTGATGTGATGTCTGTACTTTAGACAATAAATCTGAAATCTGATGCAACCAGATTGATCTCCACGGCATACTTGTAGAAACCTGCAGGAGTCTTTAGAGTGCAAAAATTAAACTGCACTCAGTGTAAACATGTGAACAATTAAAATGTTAACAAACTGACTGCAATACAGAGAATAAAATGTGCACATCAGAGTCCTTAAATGAGTCCCTGATTGAGTTTGTCATTGAGGAATCTGATGATGGAGGGGGAACTGCTGTTCCTGAATCTGCTGGTGCGAATCTTGTGGTGCCAAGACCTCTCTCCTGATGGCAGCAGCAAGAACAGCATGTGCTGGGCAGTGTTGAACCTTGATGATCGCAGCTGCTCTCCGACGGCAGCGTTCCCCATGGATGCTCTCAATGGTGGGGGGGGGGTGGTTCTGCCCGTGATGTTTCTGGGCTGTGTCCATGACTTTTGGCAGGGCTTTCCGCTCGGGGGATACCTGTACCAGACCGTGATGCAGCCGGTCAGCGCACTTTCTTACTCACATCTGTTTGAGTTGGGATGTTATGGTGAAGTTGTATAAGACATTGGTGAGGCCAAATTTTGAGTATTGTGTGCAGTTTTGGTCACCGAACCACAAAGAGTGCAGAGATTTACTAGGATGTTGCTCGGCAGCGTCGATGTATCACCCCCCGCAAACGTAAATGTGAACCCCTAAGGTTCGCAGCCATCCCTGGTGTCAAACCCCCCCCCCCATTTCCTCCTGCGCCAGTAATGTCTAGGTTGACCCCCGCAAGAGAGTATCCACCCACCCCACGGTAGCGCCACTAGTCTGCGTACAGCTTGACGCAATAAAATGAGCGCCCTCTTGTCCCTCATCGGAGGGATGGCCTCAACGACAGGGAGGCTCATCCCGTTGACAGGTTGGTCCATGCCTCTCTCTAACTCGCTAATACTCCCCTCCAACATACGCCAACCCTGTTGCCCTGACTTCAGGAACTGAGTTACAGGGAAAGGTTAAACAGATTGGGACTTTATTCCCTGGAGTGTGGAAGAATGAGGGGAGATTGGAAGGAAGTATTTAAAATGATGAGGGGACAGACAGAGTAAATGTAGGTCGGCTTTTCCCACTGAGGGTGGGTGAGACACAAACCAGAGGGCATGGGTTAAGGGTGAAAGGGGAGAAGTTTAGGGGAAACTTCTTCACACAGAGAGCGATGGAAATGTGGAACGAGCATTCAGTGCGCACATACATTTGACACAGGAAAAAAATTTGCATGACAGAAGATTTTTTTCCACACACTGGCAACAAGAAATTAGAGGGCACATTGGATAGGAGGGATATGGAGGGCTAGGGTCTGAGTGCAGGTCAGCATGAGACCAGGCAAGATAAAGTGGTAAGACATCAGATGAGAGGGGCCAATGTGGCCTGTTTCTGAGCTGGAATTGTTCTATGGTTCAAGAGATTTGATGCCTATGCATGGGAGATGTGACTGTGCTTGGAAAGGCAGTTGGGGCGGCTCAGACACCAGCGGCAGAGGGGAAGGGAGGGTACTCACGGAGAAGAGCATGTTCTTCTTGTCTTGGTTCACGGCTCTGGTGTCGGGTACGGGGTCCGTGTGCTTGATCACAGACACAGACTCTCCGGTCAGGATAGACTGGTCCACGCGCAGGGTGGTGGAGAGGATTGACAGCAAGCGAATGTCTGCTGGGACCTTGTCTCCAACTGTGATTGGGGAAGGCGGGGGGACAGAGGTGGAAATCACACAGTGAGGGATGGTTTGGTGTGTCCCCCTGACTCTGTAACCCCCTCTGGTCTCTGACACCCCTCCCTGTCTCTGTTACTCCCTCCAGTCGCCAACACCCTCCCTGTCTCTGAAACCCCATCCGGTCCCCTACACCCCTCCTGTGTCCAACACCCCTATCTGTAACCACATAAAGTTCCCAACGCCCTTCCCTGTCTCTGTAACCCCCACTGGACCTCTAACTCCTCCCTATTTCTGTAACCCCCTCCAGTCCCTGACATCTCTCCCTGTCTTTGTCACCCCCACTGGTCCCCTACATGCCTCCCTGTTTGTGTAAGCCCTTCCGGTCCCCTACTCGCCTCACTGTCTCATTAACCCACTCCAGTCCCATACACCCTCCCTGTCTCTGTCACCCACTCCGGTCTGCTTCTACCCCCACTGTCTCTGTAACCCGTTCAGTTCCCCTACACCCCTCCCTGTCTCTGTAACACCCTCTGGACCTCTATACCCCTTCTGTCTCTGTAATCCCCTCCAGTCTCCATAATCCCCTCTGGTCCACTACACCCCTCCCTATTTATGTAACCCCCTCCAGTCTCTGACATCTCTCCTTGTCTCTGTAAACCCCTCTGGTCCCCTAAATGCCTCCCTGTTTGCGTTAGCCCCTCCAGTCCCCTACACCCCTACTGTCTCTGTAACCCACACTCCCTCCAGTCCCCTTCTACCCTCCCTGCCTTTGTAACACCCTCTGGACCTCTACTCCCCTTCTGTCACTGTAACCCCTTCCAGTCTCTGACATCCCTCCCTGTCTCCATAATCCCCTCTGGTCCACAATACCCCTCCCTATTTCTGTAACCCCTCCAGTCCCTGACATCTCTCACTGTCTCTGTAACCCCCTCTGGTCCCCAACATGCCTCCGTTTGTGTAAGCCCCTCCAGTCCCCTACATGCATCCCTGTCTCTGTAACCACCTCTGTTCCCCTAGACCCCTCCCTGTCTCTGTAAACACCTCCAGTCCGCTACATCCCTACTGTCTCTCTTACCCACTCCAGTCCACAACACCCCTCCCAGTCTCTGTAACACCCCTCCATTCCCCTACACCTCACCCTGTCGATGTAACCCTATCCCTCCCTACACCCCTCTCTGTCTCTGTAACTTCCACTAGTCCCCGATACCCCTCCCTGGCTCTGTAACCTCTTCCGGTCCTCTACACCCCTCCCTGTCTCTGTAACCCTCTCTGGTCCCCTACACCCCTCTCTGTCTCTGTAACCACCCTACTGACTTCTTCCCTCCCTGTCTCTGTAACCTGTTCAGGTCCCCAACACCCATCCCTGTCTCTGTAAAACCGTCCAGTTCCCTACGTGCCTCCCTGTCTCTGTAACACCCACCTGTCCCCTTAACCCCTCCCTGTCTCTGTAACCCCTCCTGTCTACTATAACCCTCCCTGCTTATGTCACCCCCACCAGTCCACAACACCCCTCTCTGTAACCCCATCCAGTCCCCTACACCCCCCTGTCTCTGTAACACCCTCCAGCCCCCTACATGCTTCCCTGTCTCTGTAACCCCATCCAGTCCCCTACACCCTCCCTGTCTCTGTAACCCCATCCAGTCCCCTACACCTCTCCCTGTCTCTGAAACACCCGCTGGTCCCCTACACCCCTCCCCTCTCTGTAAACCCCTCCAGTCCCTGACATCTCTCCGTGTCTCTGCAACACCCTCTGGTCCCCTACACACCTCCCTGTTTGTGTAAGCCCCTTCGAACCCTACATGCCTCGCTGTCTCTGTAACCCGTTCCGGTCCCCTTCATCATTCCCTGTCTCTGTAACCCCATCCAGTCCCTGACATCTCTCCCTGTCTCTGTAAACCCCTCTGGTCCCCTACATGCCTCCCTGTTTGTGTAAGCCCCTCCGGTCTCATATACGCCTCGCTATCTCTGTAACCCACTGCAGTCCCCTATTCCACTTCCTGTCTCTGTAACCTGTTCCAGTCCCCTTCATCCCTCCCTGTCTCTGTAACCCCATCCGGTCCCCTACACCCGTCCCTGTCTCTGTAACCCTCTACGATCCCCTCCACCCTTCTCTGTCTCTGTAACTGCCACCAGACCCCGATACCTCCCTGTCTCTGTAACCCCCTCCGGTCCCCTACACCCTGTCTCTGTAACCACCCTACAGTCCTCTTCTTCCCTCCCTGTCTCTGTAACCCCCTCTGGACCTCTATACCCCTTCAGTCTCTGTAACCCCATCCGGTCCCCTACATCCCTCCCTGTCTCTGTAACCACGTGCAGTTCCCTACACCCCTCCATGTCTCTGAAACACCCTCCAGTCCCGTACATGTCTCCCTGTCTCTGTAACCCCCATCCGGTTCCCTCCCTACACCCCTCCTTGTCTCTGTCACCCACTCCAGTCCCCTACACCCTTCCCTGTCTCTGTAAACCGCCCCCTCCAGTCCGCTTCTTCCCTCCCTGTCTCTGTAACCCCATCCAGTCCCCTACACCTCTCCCTGTCTCTGAAACACCCACTGGTCCCTTACACCCCTCCCTTCTCTGTAAACCCCCCCTGTCCCCAACACCCCTCTCTGTAACCCCCCCTCCAGTACCTTACACCCTTCCCTGTCTTTGTAACCCCCTCTGGATCTCTACACCCCTCCCTTCTCTGTAACCCCCTCTGCTCCCCTACATCCCCCTGTCTCTGTAAACCTCTCCAGTTCCCGACACCCTTCCCTGTCTCTGTAACCCCCTCTGCTCTCCTACATCCCTCCCTGTCTCTGTAACCCCCTCCTGCCCCCTACACCCCTCCCTGTCTCTGTCACCCCCTCCGGTCCCCTACACCCCTCCCTGTCTCTGTACCCTCCCTCCCGTCCCCTTCTTCTCTCCCTGTATCTGTAACCCATTCAGGTCCCCTATACCCCTCTTTATCTCTGTAACACCCTCCACTCCCCTACATGCCTCCTTGTCTCTGTCACCTCTCCGGTCCCCTACACCCCTCCCTGTCTCTGTAACCCTTTCCTATCCACTACACCCCACCTTGTCTCTGTAACCCCCTCCCGTCCCCTACACCCCTCCCCCGTAGCGTACCAGCCACCTCCACAATGTCACCAGGGACAATTTCCCGAGCTTTGATCCTCTGGACCAGCTTCTTGTCCGTTCGGTAAACCTTCCCCATCTCCGGCTCGTATTCCTTCAGAGCTTCGATGGCATCCTCAGCATTCCGCTCCTGGAGGAACGGAGATCCCACGGAAGACAGTCATCAGATCCAGTGGGGGTTGAGGTTGGGGGAGACAGAGTGAGGTAGAGGGGGAAAGGGAGAGAGGGTGGAAAGGGAGTTAAAGAAAGTTGGGAGAAAGAAGGATAAGGGGGTAGAAAGGAGGTAGAGAGGCCGGGGGGAGAGGAAGGAGGTGAAAGATAGGGAGGAAAGAGGAGATAGGGGACAGAGAGGGGATACGGAGAAAGAAGTGGGGAGAGAGGAGGGAGGGAGGAGGGTGGAGGGTAAGTGGAGAGGAGAGAGGAAAAGAGGGTAAGAGAGAGGGAAGAAAGAGGGAGAGGGCTGTGAAAGAGAAAGAGGGGTGGGAGAGGGTGAGAATGGAGAGGGGGAGAGAGAAAGGGAGAGATAGGGGAAGGAGTTGGAATGGGGGGAGGCGGGGTGCGAGGTAGAGATAAGCGGAGCCAGATAGAGGGGTGAGTGAAAGAGGGGGTGAGACAAAGGGGAGGGAGGGAGGGAGCAAAGGAAGGATCCAAATGGGGATTGGTATTGTGATGGGGAAGGCAAATGAGGCTGGGGATAGGTGAAAGGATTGAGTTTTGGACAAGAAGGTAACAGGTCGGATTTCTGGCAGACCCGCTTATCCCCTCCCCTCTGTCAGAGGTGGGCAAAGGAGGGCAGAATAAGGAGAAGGGTAGTAGGAGGAGCAGAGGGAGTGCGGAGGTGGAGAGAGGGGACAAGGAAGAGGGGAGATGCATGAGGAGAGATAGTGGGGGAGTGAGGGAAGACGGGAGTGAGTAGAGAGGGGTGAGAAGGGGAGGAGGTGGGACAAGGGTAAGAATGGGAGGAGGAGGCTGGAGGAGGGGAGGGGAAGAGTGAGGACGGTGAAAGGTGGTGGAGAGGTTTGGTGGGAATATACCTGCCAGACTCCGACCACAGCGTTAGCGATGAGGATAAGCAGGATCACAAAGGGCTCCACAAAGGCTGTAATAGTCTCCTCTCCCTCCTCGAACCAGGCCAAGACCTGCGGTGGGCGAAAACAGGGTAAAGGGGCAAATCTCCATCTCCCTAGATCTCATGCTTGCCACCCCATCCCCTCTCCACCTCTTCCTGCCAGGGCCTCACTCTCGCACCGGTCCCACTCTGGTCGCACATGCCTACATCCCTCTGCTCTACAATATTCCCCCTGATCCCTCTACTCTACAACACTTGCCCCGATCCCCCTGCTGTACAACACTCCCCCAGATACCTCCTCTCTACAACACTCCCCCGGATCCCTCCCCTCTACAACACTTGCCCCGATCCCCCCATTGTACGTCACTCCCCCAGATACCTCCTCTCCACAACACTCCTCCGGATCCCTCCACTCTACAACACTCCCCAGGACCCTTCCGTTCTATGAACACTCCCCCGGTTCCTTCCTCTCTATGACAATCCCCTGGATCCCTCCGCTCTACAACACTCCCCCAGATCCCTCCCCTCTACAACACTCCTCTGGATCCCTTCTCTCTACAACACTCCCCCAGATCCCTCCGCTCTTCAACACTATCCCGGATCCCTCCGCTCTTCAACACTCCCCAAATCCCTCCCCTCTACAACACTCCCCCAGTTCCCTCCCCTCTTCAACACTCCCTGGATCCCTCCGCTCTACAACACTCCCCCGGATCCCTCCCCTCTACGACATTCCCCTGGATCCCTCCCCTTTATGACACTCCCCTGAATCCCTCCGCTCTACGCTCCCTGGATCCCTCCGCTCTACAACACTCCCCTGGATCCCTCCCCTCTACGACACTCCCCCAGATCCCTCCCCTTTATGACACTCCCCTGAATCCCTCCGCTCTACGACACCCCCTGAATTCCTCCGCTCTACGACACTCTCCCGGATCCCTCCAGTCCACAACACTCCCCCGGATCCCTCCTCTCCACAACACTCCCCTGGATCCCTCCTCTCTACAACATTCCCCCAGATCCCTCCTCAATACGACATTCCCCCGGTCCCTCCCTGTTCAACACTCCCTCAGATTCCTCCGATCTACAACACTCCCTGGATCCCTCCTCTCCACAGCACCCCCCCCCCCAGATCCCTCCTCTCTACGACACTCCCCCAGTCCCTCCGCTGTACAACACTCCCTCAGATCCCTCTGATATACAACACTCCCCCAGATCCCTCCTCTCCACAACACTCCTCCGGATCCCTCCTCTCTACGATACGCCCCCGGTCCCTCCCCTCTACAACACTCCCCTGGATCCCTACCCTCTTCAACACTCCCACGGATCCCTCCGCTCTACAACACTTCCCCAGATCCCTCTGCTCTATAACACTCCCCTGGACCCCTCTGTGCTACAACATCCCCCAGATCCCTCTGCTCTGCAATATTCCCCAGAATCCTCTTTCCTACAACACTCCCTCAGATCCCTGTGTAGAAGTCAGAAAAGTAACAGAGTGTTCTTGGCGTCCAAATCCATAGATCACTCAACTTTCAGGTTGATAGGATAGTTTAGAAGGCCTATAGGATGCAGGGCTTCATTAGTTGGGGGATTGAGTTCAAAAACTGTGAGGTCATGTTGCAACTCTACAAATCTGTGGTTAGGCCACACTTGGAGAACTGATTTCAGATCTGGTCACCTCATTAGAGGAAGGATGTGGAATCTGTGGAGAGGGGGCAGAGTAGATTGACCTGGATTGGAGAATAGGTTTATTATGCAAGGTTCACAGAGCTGGGACTTTTCTTTTGGGAGTGGAAGTGTAGAAGGATGAGAGGAGACTTAATAGAGGTCTACAAGATTCTGAGAGGCGTCGATAGGGTGGACATTCAGCGCTTTTTTCCCGGGCCGAAAGTAGCAAACACAAGAGGACATCTGTATAAAGTGAAGGTAGCAAAGTTTAGGGGGAACATTAGGAGGAACCTAGAGTGGTGGGGGTGAGGAACAAGTTGCCATCTGACGCGGTAAATGCGGGCTCACTCTTATTTTAAAAATAAATTGGATAGATACATGACTGGGAGAGGCCTGGAAGTTCATAGACTGGGTGCAGGTCAGTGGGACTTGTGGTATGATGTTTTTGGCACAGACTAGTTGGCCAAATGGCCTGTTTTCTGTGATGCAGAGCTCGAGGTTCTGTGGTTTACGAGACGTCAGGGGTAGGTTTTTTTAATACACAGAAAATGTTGGGTGCCTAGAATGCCTTGCCAGAGTTGGTGGTACAATAAGGACGTTTAAAAGATTCTTAGATAGGCACAAATGAAAGCGAAATAGAGGGTTATGGGTGTGAGAGAGGGAAGGGGGAGATAGGCGGGGAGGTACAATATTATACATGGGTCAGTACAATATCGAGGATCAAAGGGCCTGTAGGCCCTGGGCCGATCTGTGTTCTGTGGCGAAGTGGCAGGCACCAAAGGTCGGGGCGTTGGTAGGCACTGGACTGGGGACTGAAAGGGAATCTTGGATGTGCTCTAACCAGAAGAGATCCCTGAACGGGACTCCCTGTGCGGTGTAACTGGAAGGGAACCCTGATCGGGGCTCCTGGTGCGATCTAACCAGAGGGGAACACAGAACGGAGCTCCTGGTGCAATATAACCAGAGGGGAACCCTAAACAGAGCTCCCGGTGCAGTGTAACCGGAGGGGAACCTTGAGCAGAGTTCCCAGTGCAGACAAAATGGAGGGGAACCCTAAACAGGGATCCCAGTGGGGTCTAACTGGAAGGGAACCCTAAACAGGGATTCCAGTGTGGCCTAACCAGAGGGGAATCCTGATCGGGGCTCACGTTGCGGTCTAACTAGAGGGGAACCTTGAACGAGCTCCCGGTGTGGACTAAATGGAGGAGAACCCTAAACATGGATCCCGATGTGGTCTAACTGGAGGGGAACCCTTAACGGGGCCCCCGGTGCAGTGTAACTGGAAGGAAACCCTGATCAGGGCTCCTGATGCGGTCTAACCAGAGAAAAACCCTGATCAGGGCTCCTAGTGCGGTCTAACCGGAGGGGAACCCTGAACGGGGCCCCCGGTGCAGTGTAACTGGAAGGAAACCCTGATCAGGGCTCCTGATGCGGTCTAACCAGAGAAAAACCCTGATCAGGGCTCCTGGTGCGGTCTAACCGGAGGGGAACCCTGAACAGGGCTCCCGATATGGTCAAACTAGAGGGGAACCCTGAACGAGGCTTGCGATGATTTCTAACTGGAGGGGATCCCTGAAAGGGCCTCCTATTGCGGTCTAACTGGAAGGGAACCCTGAACAGGGCTCGCAGTACGGTCTAACTAGAGGGGAACCCTGAACGAGGCTTGTGGTGAATTCTAACTGGAGGGGATCCCTGAAAGGGGCTCCCGGTGCAGTCTAACCAGAGGGAAACCCTGAATGGGGGACCCAGTGTGGTCTAACCAGAGAGAAACCCTGAACGTGGGCCCCAGTGCGGTCTAACCAGAGGGGAACCCTGATCGGGGCTCCTGGTATGGTCTAACTGGAGGGAAACCCTGAACGGGGCCACTGGTATGGTCTAACGAGGGGAACCCTGAACGGGGCTCCTGGTATGGTCTACCCAGAGGGAAACCCTGAATGGGACTCCTAGTACGGTCTAACCAGAGGGGAACCCTGAACAGGGCTCCTGTTGCACTCTAACCAGAGGGAAACCA
Source organism: Narcine bancroftii (assembly GCF_036971445.1). Lineage (NCBI taxonomy): Eukaryota > Metazoa > Chordata > Chondrichthyes > Torpediniformes > Narcinidae > Narcine > Narcine bancroftii. The sequence goes on along the minus strand of NC_091471.1, from coordinate 231,884,339 downwards.
TGAATGGGGGCCCCAGTGCGGTCTAACTTGAGGGGAACCCTGAACAGGGCTCCTGACGTAGAGTAACCAGAGGGGAACCCCGAACGGGAAACACGGTGCTGTCTAACCAGAGGGGATCCCCAAACGGGGCTCCTGCCTTAGACTAAGCAGAGGGGAACCCAGAATAGGGCTCCCTGTGTAGTCTAACCAGAGAGGAACCCTGAACGGAGCTCCCGGTGTAGTCAAACTTGAGGGGATCCCTGAATGGGGCTCCCGGTGCAGACTAACCAGAGGAGAACCCTGGATGGGGCTCCCAGTACAGTCAACCGGAGGGAAATCCCAAATGGGGATCCTGGTGCAGTCGAACCAGAGGGCATCCCCAAACGGGGCTCCTGCTGTAGACTAGCTGGAGGGGAACCCAGAACAGAGCTCCCTGTGTGGTCTAACCAGAGAGGAACCCTGAATGGAGCTCCCGGGTGTAGTCAAACTTGAGGGGATCCCCGAATGGGGCTCCCGATGCAGACTAACCAGAGGAGAACCCTGAATGGGGCTCCCAGTACAGTCAACTGGAGGGGAACCCCGAACGGGGATCCCGGTGCAGTTGAACCAGAGGGGATCCCCAAACAGAGCTCCTGCTGTAGACTAACTGGAGGGGAACCCAGAACAGGGCTCCCGGTGTAGTCAAACTTGAGGGGATCTCCGAACAGGGCTCCCAGTGCAGACTAACCAGAGGATAACCCTGAACGGGGCTCCCGGTACAGTCAACTGGAGGGGAACCCCAAACAGGGCTCCTGATGTATACTAACCTGAGGGGAACCCAGAACAGGGCTCCCAGTGTGGTCTAACCAGAGAAGATCCCTGAACAGGGCTCCTGGTAGGGTCTAACTGGAGGGGAATCCTAAATGGGACTCCCAATGTGGTCTAACCGTAGGGGAATCCTGAACGGGGCTCCCAGTGAGATCTAATCGGGACAGGGAATGTTAACAGGACTCCAAGTGAACTCGGATAACATCTGTGAGCGGGTGCAGGGTGAAGATATCCTGACTCAGTGAATTACTATACAGCACTCGCGTCAGAAACAACATAACTTAATCTGGTAAATGCGTGCAGGAAATAAGACCCAAGAAAAATTTGACACCCATTCAAGAACAGGTGACAGAAAGACCAGTGCCTGTGTGCAGGCGAAGGACAGTCTTCAAGGAGAGAGAGAGGCTTGCAGGATCGGGGGTAGGGGGGGAGGTGGGATAGGATCAAGGTCGCAGGCACAATGCCAGATCTTAGGGGAGCACAGAAATTTTGGAAGGATTTAAAACATTACACAAGCAGGGAGGGGTGTAGGGGAATGAAGGGGGTTACAGAGACAGGGAGAAGTGTAGGGGAACGGAGGGGGTTACAGAGACAGGGAGGAGTGTAGGGGAATGGAGGGGGTTACAGAGACAGGGAGGGGTGGAAGGGACCAAAGGGGATTACAGAGATAGGGAGGGATGTAGGGGATCGGATGGTATTACAAAGACAGGGAGGGGTGTAGGGGACCGGAAGGTGTTACAGAGACAGGGAGGGGTGAGGGGAACCAGAGAGGGTTACAGAGAGAGTAAGGTTTCGGGGACCAGAAGGGGTTAGATAGTCAGGGAGGGGTGTAGGGGACCAGAAGGGGTTAGACAGACAGGGGGTGACAAAACAGGGAGGGTTGAAGTTGATTGGGGATTGTACTTACAAAGGAGATGCATGCAGCCAGCAGCAAGATTCTGACCAGCAAATCCTCGAACTGTTCCGCGACGAGTTGCCAGAGGGTCTTCCCTGAAACACGAGGCAGGTTTGGATATTGGGATGACGGGTGGGGTATGGGTCAGAATGGGGAGAGGATGGGGAATCTTCCATCTCCACCAACAGTGGATACCAGTCACAGGGGATACAGGGAGAAAGGAAAGATTCAGATGACTCCATGATCACGGATCACTCTCCCCCTCCAAACTCATCAGAGGACGGTGTGTGGAATCGTTAGGGAAGAGGACAGAGGGGAGGGCAGAGAGAGGGGATAGAAGGGAGAGGATAGGGAGAGGGGGAGTGAGAGGGCAGGGAGGAGGTAATAGAGAGGGGGAGTGAGAGAGAGGAATAAGTGGGAGAAGGGGTGAGAAGGATGAGTAAGAGGAGGAGAGATGGGGAGTGGAGAGAGAAGGGATGTGGGAGAGAGAGAGGAGTAAGAGGCGAGAGAGGGGGAAACAGAGGGGGGAGAAAGCAGGGGAGAGAGAGGAGGAGGGAGGGGGGAGTGAAAGGGGAGAGAGAAGGGTAGAGAGGGGGGAGTGAAATGGGGAAGTGAGGGGAGAGTGAAACAGGGAGAGTGAGTGGGAGATGGGGAGAGGTTGGGAGAGAATGGGGAAGTGAAAAGAGGAATGTTGGGGGCAAGGGATGGGGAGACAAAGATGGGGAGAGGGAAAGGGAGAGAGGGGGAGAAAGACAGTGGGGAGTGAAGGGGAGAGATGTGGGAGAGATGGACAAGAGTGAAGGGGAGAGAAAGGAGGAAGAGGTTGCGGAGAGTGGGAAAGAGGGAAGAGAGCAATGTTTACCTTCTTCGGCTGGCAGTTCTGTTATTGGATGGGGTGGTGGGAGAGAGGAAAATCGAGAGGTCAGTCAGTGCTCTGTGGTCATATCTCTCCTAAACCCCCTTTCCTGCCTTGCCCCTCCACCCCACCAGCCCAGTCGCTTGGGAAGGTGAAGGAGAGTTGGGTGAGAGACCATCTCCTGCCCCAGAACCCCATAACAGGAGTGGGGGGCAGGGGAGAGAGTTGGGTTTAGTGGGGAGGGCAGGGGGTGTGGAGGCAGAGGTCCCTGTTCCCTTGTTTCCCTGCCAGCTTCCCCACTTCTCTCCCTCCTGGAGATATCTCTCCCTGGCCCCCTCTGCAAGCCCCCCTGCATCTCCCTCTCTCTCTCTCTCTCACACACACACACACACACACACACACACACACACACACACACACACATATACACACACACACACACACACACACACACACACACACACACACACACACACACAAACACTCTCTCTCTCTCTCTCTCTCTCACTGGATGGATCTACCCCTCCCTCTCTTTCCAAGAGAACTCTCCCTGCTCCCCTGGAGAACTTTTCGCCTGTTCCCATCTGCATACCCCCACCTCTCTCTCACTCTCTGTCTTGGAGGTCTCCCCCCCTCCCTCTGTACACCCTTTCTCTCTTTTAGAGATTTGCCTCTCTGCATACCCTTCTCTCTCCTAGAGAAATGCCCTGTTCCCCTCCACACAGCCCTCTCTCCCCTGGAGAACTCTCCCCATTCCCCTCCACACGCCCCCTCTCCTGGTGAATTCTTCCCATTCCCCTCTGCAGATCACTCTCTCTCCTGGAGAATTCTTCCCCTGTTCCCCTCACATTACACTCCTCTCTCCCCTCCCCCCTCTCCTGGAGAGCCCTCGTCATTCTTTGCCACACACCCCTCCCTCTCTCCCGGAGATTTTCCCCTGTTCCCCTTCACATACCCACCCTCTCTCTTTCTCTCAGAGATCTCACCCTCTGCTCACCCCCTCTATCTCCCAGAGATCTGCCTCTCCGCACCCCCCTCTCACTTGGAGATCTCTAACTCCACACATCCCTCTCTCATCTGGAGATCTTCCCCTCTGCACGTCCCTCCTCTCTCCCTCCCAGAGAGCTCCCCCTCCACACACACTCCCCTCTCTCTCTCAGCAATCTCCCCCCCACCCCCTGCATGCCCCTCTCTCTCCCTCTCCCAGAGATCTCTCCCCTTATTCACATCCCTCTTTCTCCCAAATAATTTCCCTCTGCGCATGCCTCTCATTCCCGGAGATTTTTCTCTTCCTTCTGCACACCACCCCCTCTCTTCCAGAACTCTCCCTTTGCCCCTCTGTGAATCTCTCTCTCTCCCCCAAAGATCTCTCCCCCTCTCCTTCTGCACATCTTTCTCTCTCTCTCCTGAGGATCTCCCCCTTCTGCACACACCTCTCTTTCCCAGGGATCTCCCCCTCCACACACCTCTCTCTCCCCCAGAGATCCCTCTCCCTCTCTCTCCCCGGAAATCTTCACCACCGCACACTTCTCTCCCCACCCCCCTGTTCCCTTTCCACATATCCCTCTCTCTCCCCCAGAGATCCCTCTCCCTCTCTCTCCCTGGAAATCTTCACCACCGCACACTTCTCTCCCCACTCCCCTGTTCCCTTTCCACATATCCCTCTCTCTCTCCTAGAGATCTCCCCTTCTGCACACCTCTCTCTCTCTCCCTCCTTCTCCTGGAGATCTCCCCCTCTGCACTGCTCTCTCTCTCTTTCTCTTCCCCAGTTCCACTTCCACACACATCTCTCTCTCCCAGAGATCTGCCTTCCACACACCTCTCTCTCCCCGTTCCCTTTCCACATATCCCTCTCCTGGAGATCTCCCCCTCTGCACTGCTCTCTCTTTCTCTTCCCCAGTTCCACTTCCACACACTCCTCCCTCCCAGGGATCTGCCTTCCACACGCCTCTCTCTCCCCATTCCCTTTCCACATATCCCTCTCTCTCCTGGAGATCTCCCCCTCTGCACACCTCTCCCCCCCCAGAGATCTCTCTCCCTCTTTCTCCTGGAGATCTCCCCCTCTGAACCTCTCTCTCTCTCTCTTTCTCTTCCCCAGTTCCCCTTCCACACACTCCTCTCTCTCCCAGGGATCTGCCCTTCCACACACCTCTCTCTCCCCGTTCCCTTTCCACGTATTCCCTCTCTCTCTCCTGGAGATCTCCCCCTCTGCACACCTCTTTCTCTCATCCTCTCTCCCCCAGAGATCTCTCTCTCTCCTGAAGATCTCTCCCCTCTCCGCAAACCACCTTTCTCTCTCCCTCCCCCATTCCCCTTCCACACATCCTTCTTTCTCCTGAGATCTCTCCCTCTGCACACTTCTCTCTCTCCCAGTTCCCGTTCCACACATCCAACTCTCTCCTCCTGAGATCTCTCTCTCTCCCAGATATCTCCCCCTCTGCACACCTCTCTCTCTGTCCCTCCCCTGAAGATCTCTCTCCCCCTCTCTCTCCTGGACATCTCCCTCTCCCCCTCCACATCTACCTCGCTCTCTCTCAGGGATTTCTCCCCCTCTCTCTCCTGGAGATCTCCCTCCCTCTCCCCTCTGCACCCATCTCTCTCCCCCTGAGATCTCTCTCCTCTCTCCCGGAGATCTCCCTCCCTCTCCCTCTCTGCACTCATCTCTCTCTCTCTCTCTCTCATTTCCAGGGATCTCTCCACCCTTCTGCACATCCCCCTCTCTTTCCCGCAGATCCCTCCTCCCCCTGCCCCATTCCACATTTCACCCCCACCCCATCTATCCTGGATGATTCCCCCCCCCCCCCACCTGTTGCTCACCATTAGGGCCGTACTTGTCGAAGTTCTTCCTGACCTGATCTGGTCTCAGACCGGTCACTTCGTTGACCCCAAAGTAGGCCACACACTCCTCCGTGGTTTTGGTGTGTCCATGTTCCATGATTTGAGAAGGGTGGGGGGGATAAGATGAAAATTAGGAGAAAGTGAAGGTAAACCCCTCTTCTCTGGAGGAACGGGGCAGCTAGAGAGCTGGGAGGGGGGGAGGGAGAGGAAGACGGGATTGGGTCTCGGGAGAGGGGTACGACACTCAGAGAAATGGTCCTCAATCGACGTGCGGACACTTAAGGTTTCATTTCTCGGGGGGGAGGGGGTGGGGGTCTGGCAGGAGAGGACGCGGAAAGGGGCAATGGGTGCACGGGCTCGGATCTTCCCCCTGTTGGCTCTGAAGCCACCGAGCTCAGCAGAGAGGCTGGACAGCGCTTATAGCCATCCAGGGAGGGTGGGTGGGGCAGGTTGGCAGTCAAAGGGACTCAGCTGGCCTTACAAGGAAGACAGGGCACCGCCTCCACTCGCAAGGAGAACTCGCAACAACACCACCACCCCCCAACCCCCTCCCTCCCGCCTGCACGCCTCCCGGACGCATGCCTCTCCTTCAGCTGCCACAGATCGGGTAACAACCTGGAATTTCTCCTGGGCACGGGGGAAGGAGAGAGAGAGTAGAAAAAGAAAGGAAAGAAAGAGAGGGGGTAGAGAGAGTGTGAAAAAGGGAGAGGGAAAGGGAGAGAGGAGAAAGAGAGAGAGAAAGGGGAGAGAGGGAGAGTGGGAAAGAGAGAGGGGACAGAAGGGAATGAGAGAGGGGGACAGAGGGGGAGAGAGAGGGAAAGGGAAAGAGGATGAAGAGAGGGTGGGAGAGAGAGAAAGTGGGAGGGGAGAGAAGGGAAGAGAGGAGGAGAGAGTGGGAAAGAGGGGAAGAGAAGGGGGAAAGAGGGGGGAAGAAAGGGGAGAGAAAGTGGGAGAGTGGGGAAGAGAGGGTGGAGAAGTAGCGAGAGAAAGGGGTAGGGAGGAGAGGGGTTGGGGAAGGGGTTAAGGAGTGGGAGGAGAGGGGAGAGGCAGGAGTGATGGAGAGGGAAGGAAAAGGAGGGTGTAGGGAAGGGGAGGGGTGGGGAAGAGGCATAGAGAGGGTGATGGGCAGGTGAGAGGAGTGGGGAAGGGGGTGGGATGGCTAGAGATGGAGGGGGAGGGTGAGGTGGGACAGGATGGAGGGGGAAGTGCGGGGTGGGTTTATGGTGGACATGGTCCCTGCCGAATGATGGAGACAGCTGGGTCTGCGAGAGGGGATAATCTTTCACCTCTGCCCTTTCAGTCTGCAGTGTCAGCGACACAGGGAGATGTCCAGTGCCGGCAGGGCTCTCTCTGTCCCGTCTCCCTGTCACTGTCCCCAACACTCCTCCCTGTCACTGTCCCCAACACTCCTCCCTGTCACTGTAACCCCTTCCGGTCCCCTATACCCCTCCCTGTCTCTGTAAACCCCTCCCTGTCTCTGTAACCCCCTTCTGGTCCCCTACACCCCTCCCTCCCTGTCCCTGTAACCCCCTCCGGTCCCCTATACCCCTCCCTGTCTCTGTAACCCCCTCTGGTCCCCTATACCCCTCCCTGTCTCTGTAACCCCATCCTACATTCCTCTCTATCTCTCTACTCTGAGGACTCTCTGTTCTACAGCACTCCCCACTGTTCACCGTGTCGGTCCCCGTACCCCAAGGTCTCTCTGTTCTACCACACTCCCCACCATTCACCATATCAGTCCCCATAACCCGGGGTCTCTCTGTTCTACAATCCCCACCTTTCAGATACATAATTCCCTGAAAGTGGTGACACAGGTAGGGTAAGGGTTAGGCATGTATAAGTGAGCTTTTGGCACATTGGCCTTCATAGATCCACCTATTAAATTGGGATATTATGTTGAAGTTATGTAAGATACTGGTGAGGCCAAATTTGGAGTATTGTATGCAGTTTTGGCCACCTTACTATAGGAAAAATATCATTAGGATTGAAAGCATGCTGAGAGGATTTACAAGGTTATTGACAGATCTTAAAGGAGAAGGAGCGGGGAGAGCGAGGGGAAGGGAAAGAGGATGGGAGATAGGAAGTGGGAGAAATGGGCGATAGAGAGAAGGGAGAACAAATGGCAGAAAGAAAGGGTGAGAGTGGGGAGTGTGAGAGAGAATGGAGGAGGGTGAGAGTGGGAGAGAATGGAGGGAGGGAAAGAGGGGGAGAAAGAGGAAAGAGTGAGAGGGAAGGAAAGGGGAGAGAGAGGGGCCAGAGAAGGAGGTTAGATGGGAGGAGAGCAAGGGAGGGAGAGAGAGGGAGTGTGTGAGGGGAAATGAGAAGGGGAGAAAGGGACAAGAGGGAAAGGGAGGTGAGAGGGAGGAGAGCAAGGGAGGGAGAGAGAGGGAGTGTGTGAGGGGAAATGAGAAGGGGAGAAAGGGTCAAGAGGGAAAGGGAGGTGAGAGGGAGGAGAGATGGGGGGAGAGAGAGGGAGGAGAGATGGAGAGAGAGAGGGGGAGGGAGAGGGGGAGAGAGAGGGGGAAAAGAGAGAGCATGAGAGGGGGTGGAGGGGGAGAGAGAGGGGGAAAGAGTGGGGGGAAAGAAAGGGAGTGAGTGTGATAACGGACAGATATAACAATGATCGCCTCTCCCCAGGTCCCAGTGGGATCAAGCTATGCATAGTGTCCGGACTATGCCTCTCCCAGGGTGCTTTTCCCAGAATTCTGCTTCCACCAGCCCATTCCCAACCACCTTTCCCTGACAACCCTTCAGTTTCAAACTAAATCCTGAAGTGTCAAAAATAATCCTTCAATGAGTTGAGCTGGGTGTAATACTATCTGTCAAATTACTGAGACTTGAGCCAGCTCTGATCTACAGGAGGGAAGGAGTGAGAGGGACATCCCCTCCCCCCTCATTTTCCCTCTACTCCCTCTCTCCCCACCCCTTCTCCCTCCCCTCTCACCCTCTCTTTGTTCCCTCCCCTCTCTCACCCTGCTCCCTCCCCTATCTCTCATCCTCTCTCTCTTCCCTTCTTTCTGTCCCTTCCCCTCTCTGTCCTCTCTCACTCCCCGTCTCTCTCCCCCTACTCTCACCCTCCTCTCTCCCCTTGTCTCTCACCCTGCCTTTCTTTCTTCCCCTTCTCTCTCTCCCCCTCTCTCTCTTCCCCTTCTCTGTCTCTCCCTCCCCCAACCCTCTCTCTTTCTCCTTCCCTCTTTCCCTCCCTTTCTCTGTCTCTCCACAGAACCGTAGAATCCTGACAGGAGCATTTTGCCTCCCATTTACTGAACATGTCCTTGCCAGAAAACAACTTATCCCAATCCACTCTTCCTAGATCCTTTCTCAATTCCACAAAATTGGCCTTTCTCCAATTTCGAATCTCAACTCGAGGACCAGACCTTTCCTTTTCCATAATTAATGACCCAAAATGTTCCCCTCCTATCATACTTCCACATACTCCTATCTGAACTCTCCCTCTTTTTCTCCCACGCTCCTCTCTCCCGGGGGGGTTGGGTGGGGGATGTAAGAGAGAGAGAGAGAGGATGGGGGAAGGGGAGAAAGAGGAAAGGGGGAGTAGAAGGATAAGAGGGGGAGTGAGGGGGTATCAAGGTGAGGCCAGGATGTTTCTTCCTGAGAGCAGGAGGCCAAGGTGGGGGGGAAATCCTTGGATGAGGTGGACGAACAAAACCTCTCCTTCTCTCTCTCCCTGGGATTGGGGTGGTGGGTGGGGTTTGAACACCAGAGGATTGAAAGATAAAGAAATTCAAAGGGGCAACCCCACCTCAAATAGTGGGCCCACAGGACAGGGGCAGCGGGAGAGGCAGGGGACAGTAAAGGAATTGGGGCGGGGAGGGGTTGGGAACAGACAGGGGATTGGTTCTGTTGGATAAATGCAGGGATGTGGAATTTATCAGCGAGGGGACTGGGTTGGCAATGCGAACTGAGATCGCTTATGGTCAACAAGCAGGTTTATAGGATAGTTAAGAAGGCCTATGGGACGCTGGGCTTCATTAGTTGGGGGATTAAATTCAGGAGTTGAGAGGTTATGTTGCAGCTCTATAAATCTCTGGTGAGACCACAGTTGGAGTATTGTGTTCAGTTCTGGTCACCTCATTACAGGAAAGATGTGGAAGCTCTGGAGAGGGGTCAGAGGATATTCATCAGGACGTTGTCTGGATTGGAGAACGTGCCTTATAAGGCAAGGTTTGCAGAGCTATGACTTTTTTCTTTGGAGCATAGAAGGATGAGAGGAGACTTAATAGAGGACTACAAGAGGCATAGATAGGGTGGGCAGCCAGTGCCTCTTCCCCAGGCCGGGAACAGCAAACACCACTGGCACTGAGCACTGATGCACTTCAGGGCGGTGTGCTCACCCGCTCCAGTTCCCGCCACTGACCCACGAGTGCATTGCCAGATCCAGCTCCAACGGGGTCATTGAGTTTGCAGACGACACAACAGTCACTGGCCTCGTCAGCAACGACAAGGAGTTGCACTGTGGAGAAGAGGTGGAAATCCTTGTGAAATGGTGTGAGAGTCTCATCATGGACGAAGATGATCGTAGACTTCAGGATCAGGAACGACCACCCTCCACTACACATCAACATCTCTGTAGTGGAGAGCACCAAGTTCCCTGGAGTTCTCTGAACTAGTAACCTATCGTGGGCACTCAACAGCTCCTCACTTGTCAGGAAGGCACAACAGCGACTGCACATCCTGAGAAGACTGAAGTGGGAAAGGCCACCAGCCACCATCATGTCAACCTTCTATAGAAGCTCTGTCTAGAGAGTCCTGGCCGGCTGCATCACCATGAGGGTACGGCTTCAGCAGAGAAACAGATCAGAGATCAATCCACAGGACCTTAAGAGCGGCAGAGAGGATCACTGGCGTCTCTCTCTCCCCCCCACCTCCTTCGACGTGATCTACCGGAATCGTTGTCTGAAGATGACGTGCAAAATCATTGAGGACCCCTTCCACTCTGCACACATCATCTTTTAGCTGCTCCTGTTGAAGAGATACAGGAGTATCAGAGCCAGCACCACCAAGCTGAGGAACAGCTTTTCCCCACAGGCTGAATAACCAAAGGAACTGCTCCCAATAACCATCCGAGACTCTCATATTCATGAAACAATATTTATTTGTACAGAGCAAATTTTTGTCCTGCATATTTACTGTTTGTCTGTACTTGAGTTATGTCTGATTATGTATCTGCGTGTTTTTGTACTGAGAACTGGAGAACGCTGTTTCGTTGGATTGTACTTGTATAATCAGATAACAATAAACTTGATGACTCATTACAGGAAGGATGTGGAAGAGATTCACTAGGATGTTGCCAGGATTGGAAAATGTATCTTCTGAGGCAAGGTTAGCAGAACTGAGACTGTTCTCTTTGAAGTGAAGAAGGATGAAAGGAAACTTAATACAAGGTTACGAGGCATAGGCAGGATGGCCAGCCAGCATCTTTTCTCTAGGGGTGACAGTAGCAAACACCAGAGGACATCTGGGCAAGGTGAAGGGAAGAAAGTTTAGGGGAGATGTCAGGGTAGGTTTTTATACACTGAATGTAGAGGAAGAGAGAGAGGGAGTGACAGTGGGAGGGCAAGAGAGAGATCGGGAGTGAGGAGAGGTGAGAGAGTGAGAGCGAGAGAGAGAGAGAGAGAGAGGAGGGAGAGAGAGAGAAAGAGGGAGAGAGGGAGAATAAATAAATGTTAGCCTTCATTAGTCAGGGAATCGTGTTCAAGAGCCTCGAGGTAATGTTGCAGCTCTACAAGACCCTGGTGAGATCCCAGTTGGAGAAATGTGTTCAGTTCTTGTCAGCTCATTACAGGAAGGATGTGGAAACTACGGAGAAGGGACAGAGGAGATTCACCAGGACATTGCCTGGATCGGGAAACAAATCTTTATGAGGCAAGTTTGCAGCTGGGACTGTTCTCTTTGGAGCGTAGAAGGAGACTTGATAGAGGTTGACAAGGTTCTGAGAGGCATTGATAGGGTGGACAGTCAGCGCCTGTTTCCCAGGGCGACAATAGCAAATTTCAGAAAACGTCTGTATAAGGTGAGAGGAGGAAAGTTTAGGGAAGATGTTTTGTTACACAGAGAGTGGTGGGTGCCTGGGATGCTTTGCCGGGGGTGGTGGTGGAGGATGGTACAATAGGGGACATTTCAAAGACTCTTAGGCAGGCCCCTGGATGCAAGAAAAAATAGAAGGTTGTGGGTGTGAGGGAGGAAAAGTTCGATTGTTGAATAGGTTTATATATACATCAGGCTATTCTTCCTTGACTACAGCACAGCCTTCAACACCACTAATCCCTCAGTGGTGGCTGAGAAGCTCCAAACCCTGGGCCTCTGCATCCCCGCTCTGCAACTGGATCCCTGACTTCCTCATCACAAGACCTCAGTCAGTATGAATTGAAAACGTCTCCTCCTCACAGATCATCGTCACAGGCGCACCCCGAGGATGTGTGCTTATCCCACTGCTCTACTCACTCTACACACACGACTGTGTGGCCAGGCACAATTCCAACACTGTCTACAAGTTTGCCGATGACACCACAGTTATCGGCAGAATCACAAACGGTGAGGAGGAAGCGGACAGGAGGGAGACGGATCAGCTCGTTGAGTGGGGTCACGACAACAACCTTGTGTTCAATGTCACCAAAACCAAGGAGATGATTGTGGACTTCAGGAGCGAGTCAGGGGAACACAACCCAGTCCTCATCAAGGGCTCAGTAGTGGAGAGGGTCAAGAACTTTAAATTCCTGGTGGGGTCAACATCTCCAAGGATCTGTCCTGGAGCCTTCACGTTGATGCCATCACAAAGAAGGCTCGTCAGTGGCTAGACTTTGTGAGGTGTCTGAAGAACACAACAGTGCAGTCCAGGCCCTTTGACCCTAGATGTTGTGCTGACCCATGTATTCCTTAAAAAAATACTAAACCCTGTCTACCCGGTAACCCTCTATTTTCCTCCATCCATGTGTCTGTCTAAGAGTCTCTTAAATGCCCCCACTGTTCCAGCCTCCACCACCATTCCCTGGCACGGCATTCCAGGCACCCAAAACTCTCCCCCTCCCTTCACTTTGTACACATATCCTCTGGTGTTTGCCGATCCTGCCCTGGGAAATAGGCACTGACTGTCCACCCTATTGATGCCTCCCAGAATTGTGTAAACCTCTATCAAGTCTCCTCTCATCCAAAGAGAAGTCTCAGCTTTGTGAACCTTGCCTCATAACACTTGTTTCCTGATCCAGGCCACATCCTGGTGAATCTCCTCTGCACCTTCTCCATAGCTTCCACATCCTTCCTGTAATGAGACGAACACAATTCTCCAAGTGGGGTCTCACCAGAGACTTGTAGAGTTGCAACATGACCTCTCTACTCCTGAACTCAATCATCCAACTAATGAATCCCAGTATCCCACAGGCTTTCTTAACCATCCTATCAACCTGTGCGGCGACCTTAAGGGATGTAGGGATCTGGATCCCAAGATTCCTCTGTTCATCCACACTCTGAAATAACTGACCATTAACCCTGGACTCAGCCTCCTGGTTTGTCCTTCCAAAATGCATCACCTCACACTGATCCAGATTGAGCTCCATCTGCCACTTCTCCGCCCAACTCTGCATCCTGTTGATATCCCCTTGTAACCTTTGACAACCTTCAGCTCCATCCACAACTCCTGAATGGACAATGAACTCCCTCACTCTCTCTTCTTATGTCCTAATTTATTTATTTTTAAGTATAAAATTCATAGCAATAATTTGCACCCAATGCTCCCACAAAACAACGTATTTTGTGACTTGCTCATGACAATAAATTCTGATTCTGATAGATTTGACATTACATTGTGGGCCAAAGGGCCTGTACTGTGCTGGAATGTTCTATGGGGAAAATGGTCTGCTTCTCTGGTGATGTATCAGGGAAGCGGGCCATTCGGCCCCAAAACGTGACTGTCCAATTCTCCCACTCAATGAAGTCAACTCAAGTTGTTGTTGTAAAGCCTACTGATGCAACCGCAGGTCTGCAGCATCTCCTCTGGTAACCATGCAGAAGAACTGCAAGAGCAGTCATCCCACTGCAGTACTGCCAGAGGCCGGGCAGTGTTACTTCAGTTCAAAGTTCAGAGTACACGCATGACATCGCATACAAGCCTGAGATTCTTTTTTACCTGCGGGCCAGGCAGAATTACTCCTTAATGACAGTGCAAAAAATAAACTGCACTCAATGACACAAAGATGGGAGGGGTTGTGGATGGTGAGGAAGAATTTCAAAGTTTGCAGAGGGATCTGGACCAGATGGGAGATGGTGTTTAATGCAGACAAGTGTGAGGTGATGATTTTGGAAGGGCAAATCAAGAAAGGACGTCCACGGTAAATGGTCGGGCACTGAAGAGCAGAGAGATCTGGGAACACAGATATAATTTTCTCCAAGGTGGTGTCTCAGGTGGACAGGGTTGTAAAGAAAGCTTTTGGTATCTTAGCCTTTATAAATCAAAGTATTGAGTACAGGAGTTGGGATTGAGTTATGTTGAAGCTTGGTTAAGACATTGGTGAGGCCAAATTTGGAGGATTGTGTGCAGTTCTGGTCACCGAACTACTGGAATATAGTAATAGGATAGAAAGATGCAGAGAAGATTTACCAAGACGTTGCCTGGACGTCAGGAACTGAGTTACAGGGAAAGTTTTGACAGGTTCAGACTTCATTCCCTGGAGCATAGAAGAACGAGGGGAGATTTGATCGAGGTTTACAAGATTATGAGGGGTACAGGGTCGATGTGAGTAGGGTTTTCCCACTTTGATCAGGGGAAATAAATACAAGATGTCATAGTTTTAAGCTGAAAGGGGAAAGGTTTAGGGGGATCATTAGGGGGAAGTTCTTCACCCAGAGGGTGGTGGGAGTGTGGAACAAACTGCCATCTGACATGAATGTGGCCTCGATTGTGTGCATTAACAATAAATTGGACAGGTACATGGATGAGAGAGGCCTGGAGGGTTATGGAATGGGAGCAGGTCAATAGGGACTAGGGAGATGATGGTCAGCACAGGCACAAGGGGCCAAATTCCTGTTTTCTGTGTTGTAGCGTTCTATGGTTTTAACATGCACGTGTAAACAAGTAAGCAAACTGACTGTGCAATACAGAGAAAAAAAATCAATGAAGTGCACAAGAAGAGTCCTTAAATGAGTCCCTGATTGAGTTTGTCATTGAGGAGTCTGAAAGTGGAGGGGTAGCAGCTGATCCTGAACCTGGTGGGGCGAGTCTTGTGGCACCGAGATCTCTTTCCTGTGCTTCTCGCCTTGAGATCAACCACTTTCTTTAGTAAAATTTCATTAGATTAATTAACTCGTTGCACATCTGCAAGTTTTTGAACCTCAGTTGCCCCTTCTAATTCCTTGATTTTGGTATCATGAGTTTCAATAGTCGACCATAATTCTTGAGGACCTGGGTAAGAGAATATTTGATCTCCTTCCCATCTTTTACAGATTCTTTAACATCTTCAAGATTCAATGTATTGACATAGTAGTAAAACAGGGTCCTTTTTGCCTGCTGCAAGGCAGACATTCACCCCAGGCAGGAACTGCCTGAAGTGCCTCTTACAATCAGAGAAAGAGAAGCAAAAGAAGGCCCACCACCTCCCTTCCCAAAGTCACTGAGTGTCCATGGATTCACCCCCAGAGCTTCCACAGCCCCTGCAGCCACAGAGTCCAGTCCAAACCATTGGGAACCTGAGCTCCAGATCCGAACCTCTGATGCGGTCAAGGACACTTCATCCCGGTTCTGATGCCTAGTACACCTCCAGCCAGTTTCGAGCCAGTCTCCGATAGTCCGCAGCCCCGGTGCCAGTCTCCCGATGGCCAATCTCCAGCAGCCCACAGCTTCCACAGGTTCCTCGCCTCAAGTCACCGGCAGCCCCACCGCGTGCACTGATCCCTCAGCCGCAGGGTCCTTCGCTGGTCCACCACTGTGGTCTCCGTCCCACTTCTCCCTCTCAGACAGGGCGTGATCTTCCCGTCCTCTGGTGCCCCACTTCCCCAGAATCTGCAGCCCCTCGTGACTGTTGAACATGAATAGATGCTGCTGTCTTGGGCACAGACCCCGCAGCTACAGGATTTCAAATAAAACTCCCCCCATCAGCTCCCTCGATGAGCTGTTCAAAGGCTGCGCTGAGCCGACGGCAGCTGACTGGGCAGCTTCACCCTGTGGGGGCAGTGCATCTCTGCTCCCTGCAGGTCTGCACCGACGGCAGCTCTGCCATCTTACTAAATCCTTGCTCAGGTCTTTAATAAGGTTGAAAAAGATTATCATTCCATGAACTGCCAGCAGGGAATCTATCTAGACCTCTGTCCTGATGACAGCAGCAAGAACAGAGCAGGCGCTGGGCGGTGTAGACCCTTGATGATCGCTGCTGCCCTCCTCAGCAGCATTCCCTGTAAACATTCTGGATGGCCGGGAGGGTTTTACCCATGATGTTCCCGGGCTGTGTCCATGGCTTTTTGGAGGGCTTTATGCTAGGGGAGGGGGGGGTGGTGTATTGGTATCCCCGTACCAGACCGTGATGCAGCTGGTCCACCACACTGCTGTAGAAATTTGCCAGGGTTTCTTGTGATGTGCCGAACCTCTGCAAACTCCCAAGGAAGTCGAGGCACTAACGTTCTTTATTCACAACGAAATTTGTGTGTTGGGTCCAGGAGATATTCCCTGGTAATGTATCAGGGAAATGGGCCATTCTGCCCCAAACCTGTGACTGTCCAAGTCATCAACTCAAGGAAGTAGACTCGAGTTGGTGTAATGCCTATATATAATCGTGGCTCTGCCGCGCCTCCTCTGGCGACAGGGCAGAACTACAAGTGGAGTCATCCGACTACAGTGCTGCTAAAGGCCGGGCAGTGTCACTTCAGTTCAAAGTTCAGAGTACATATCTATGTAAATATGCTCCATTGTCCTGAAGAAACACTATCTCATCTTTACCTTGTGAGCAGGGTATGAACAATAAATAAAGGTGATTTGACCTAACATACATGACATCTTGCCTCGGGAATTAGTGCTGTCATCTGTATCAATGATCTGGATGATAATGTAGTAAATTGGATCAGCAGATTTGCAGATGACGCTGAGATTGGAGGTGTTGTGGACAGCAAGGAAGGTTTTCAAAGCTTGCAGAGGGATCTGGACCAACTGGGAAAATGGAGTGAAAAATGACCGATAGAATTTAATGCAGACAAGTGTGAGATGAGATGTTGGAAATGTTCCATTTTGGAAGGACAAATCAAGAAAGGACGTCCATAGTGAATGGGCGGGCATTGAGGAGTGCGGTAGAACAGAGGGATCTGGGGATACAGATACGTAATTCCCTGAAAGTGGCATCACACATGATGGAGTAGTGGCCGGTCGGGGAACTCCAGCCCTCACCGGAAAAGTTTAAAAAAAACACAGAAAACACAAAGGCACAAACACAAAAATTAAAATAAAGTGAAAGTAAAGGTGGGAAGAAAATGGCAGCGAAGAAAGAAAAGTCGAAAGCAATGGGAAGAAGAGAAGAAGAAAAGACATCGGAAGAAGAAGGTGAAGGCCTTACCTGTCCAAGGAGGCCCGCCGCGGAGAGAGAAGCCCGCTCCCTCAGGTCATTCGAAGTCCCGAAGCTCGGGACTACAAAAATGGCTCGCGGAGCCAAGCAAAAGTGCACAACCGCACATGCGTGACAAAAAAAACACTGACAGGAGGGGGGACCAGCTGAGGAGTCGATCTCCACAGCTGAGAATGACAGCTACAACACAACAACAAGAAGAGAACATAGAAAACAATGAGAACAAGAAAGAAGAGAGTAAAAAGAAATCAAGGAAACAACAGATGACCAACCCAGAGGAAGAAGAAGAGGAAGAACATAGAGAAATGGAAGAAGAAGGGAAGGGCAAGGCAATGGATATATTTTTTTTTAAAGAATATATGGAATCAGTAAAAGAATGGCAATTTTGAATATGTGATTACAGACACAATGATAATCAAAAAATTTATAACAAACATGTATATTAAACAACAAGAAAAGGAGAATGAAGAAACAAATGGTAAAACTAAACAAAAATGGGAACAAGATCTAAACATAAAGATAAAGAAGGAAACATGGGAGAAGTTATGCTCAGGAACTATGAGGAATACAATAAATACGAGGTTACGTATGATACAATATAACTGGATACACAGGCTATATATTACACCTCAAAAGTTAAATAAATGGGACCCAACAGTATCTGACAGATGTTTTCGCTGTAAAAAGGAAATGGGAACAACAATTCATGCAATCTGGACATGTGAGAAAGTGAAAAAATTTTGGGAAGATCTAAACCAGATATTAAATAAAATCACAAAAAGCAATATACCAAAAAACCCAGAGATCTTCCTCCTAAGTAACATAAAAAACAAAGAATTTGGACTTGATTTGGATGGTGCACAAAAAAGATTTGTTAGGATAGCCCTAGCTGTAGCAAAAAAATGTATTATGTCAGCCTGGAAATTAGAAGATAACTTGAGAATACAACAATGGTATATAGAAATGAATAAATGTATTCCATTAGAAAAAATAACATATAATTTAAGAAATAATATTACAATATTTGAACAAATATGGGAGCCATACATGAAACACAATAGAGAAAACCTACCGGGGACATCTACCACCTAAAATGACAGAAGGAGAAGGGAATGAAAAGAATTGACTCAATGGAATTTCTTGTTTATTTTTATTGAGTGACAACATTGTTTGACGGGTTTAATGTATCTTAGATTCTGAACTTTAAATGAATGGGAGGGGAGGTAGGGAGGGTGGGATGGGAAGAGGTGGGGGGGAGAAAACGACACTGTATATATTTGAAAAGGAAAATGTATGTATCTTGATCAATGTGGCTTATAGTGTGAAAATAAAAAAAATTTAAAAAAAGAAAGTGGCATCACAGGTGGACAAGGTATAAAGAAAGCTTTTGGCACATTGGTCTTCATAAATCAAAGAATTGAAAGCAGGAGTTGGGATGTTATGGGTAAGTTGTACAAGACATTGGAGAAGCCACTTTTGGAGTATTGTATGCGGTTTTGGTCACTGAACTACACGAAAGATAGGAACATAGGAACATAGGAAGTAGGAACAGGAGTAGGCCAAAAATGGCCCATCGAGCCTATTCCGCCATTCAATACGATCATGGCTGATCTAATTAATGACCTAACTCCACCTACCTGCCTTCTCCCCATATCCCCTAATACCTCTATCATGTAAAAATTTATCTCAACAAGATAGAACGATACAGAGAAGATTTATGAGGATGTTCCCTGGACTTCAGAAACTGAGTGACAGGGAAAGGTTAGATAGGTGAGGACTTTATTTCCTGAAGTGTAGCAGTATGAGGGGAGATTTAATCAGGTTGTTTAATGAGGGGGACAGACAGAGTAAATGTAGATATGTGAGGCGAACTGCGCCACTCCATTATCAAACCAGTGTCCGTTGTTACGGGCCTCCGCAGGACCAGGAGTTCCTGGTGGACAGGGGGGGGGAGGGCACAAAGAACTCTGGGAGGTGTGTGACTTCAGAAGTCGGGTGATGGTGTTGGAGCACCAACTGGAATTATTTAAACTCCTGCGAAAGTTCCATGAAACAGTTCTGTTGGCTCAGCTCAGAGACAGCATCTGTTTGGCTTTATTCACGGCAGCTCTTGCTACATTTGGTGACCCTGATGGTCCAAATGACATTTTGGACCTCACTGTGGATGCGCAGAACGCCGTTGCTGCCGTCCCCCCTGCACACATCCGGAAAATGCTGAGGCCAGCTGTTGGTAGCCACAAGATTAACCTCCTTTTCCTCTGGGATCGACACTCAGGCCGTTGGTTCTTGGTCAACACTGGAGCGAAGGTTAGTCTGTTTCCCTCCTCTGGCCCAGACATCCAGGTCACGGTCAGGGAAAGAAGGGCCCTCCTCTCATGGCCAACAGCAGCAGGATCCAGACATCCAGGTCACGGACAATGCCACTCAATTTCGGCTCATCGAGGTTCAGCTGGTCCTTCACCACTGTTGATGTATCACATCTACCCCTGGGAGCTGATTTTTTTAGCGAGCACACTCCCTTCTAGTAGATCTCAAAGGTCACCATCTAGTTAATTTAAAGACTTTTGAGACCCTCACCTTGCACTCTATGGTGTTGCTCGCACCTCGCTTTGACTCAGTGACACTCTCGGTGAATACGCCAGCATTCCCCAGAATCCCCCAGTAGGTACCCACAGGTGGGAGAGGTAATTACATGAGAAGGCTCCCCTAAACCCCTCAGGAGCTCCCCCACAGGCTGGGGGGGCGGGGGGGGGGGGTAATTGCATCAGAATGGACTTCTGATCCCTCAGTAGCTCCCCACAGGCTGGGAGGAGTAATTACACTAGAATGCCCCATAACCCCCGAGGGGCGCTCCCAGCCTCAACGCCCCTAATCCCAGATTAATGTCCCTACAGGCTGGGAGGAGAAATGACACCAGAATACCCCATAACCCCTCAAGAGCTCCCCCGCAGGCCAGGAGGGGTAATTACACTAGTGCACTCTTTGAATTGGTGGATTGGAACATATTCAAGGTCTCATCCATAGACTTAAATGAATATGCAACAGGTGTCACTGACTTCATCAAGACCTGCATGGACGAGTGTGTGCCCACCTGCAAATACCGGGTATTCCTCAACCAGAAACCCTGGATGAATCAGAGAATCTGCAGCCTGCTGAGGGTGAGGATAAGGGTGAGATCTTTACAAAAAGTCCAGGTACAAGCTGCGTAAGGTCATCTCCGACACAAAATGGCAGTTCCGGAGGAAATTAGAGACAGAGACAGATATACGCCAGCTATGGCAGGGAGTGCAGGCCATTATAGCCCACAAAGTGAAGGCAAACTCTATAGACAGCTGCAATGCTTCACTTCCCGATAAGCTTGTCACCTTCTATGCCTGCTGAGAAGAACCACCAAACAGTGTCAACTAGAATCCCTGAAAAAGCTGAGGTCCCTGTGATATTTGTCTCTGAGAACGATGTCAGAACATTATTCAAGAGGGTGAACCCTCGCAAGGTGTCAGGCCCTGACGGTGTACCTGGCAGGGTACTGAAAATCTCTGCCAACCGACTAGCCAGAGTGTTCACGGATATTTTCAGACTCTCATTGCTACAGTCAGAGGATTCCACCTGCTTCAAAAGGGCTTCAATCATCCCGGTTCCCAAGAAGAGTAGCGTGGGCTGCTTCAACAGTAGCATTAACTTCTACTGTGATAAAATGTGGTCAGAGGCTGGTCATGGCCAGAATTTGCATGCACATAAGCAGATCTGGACCCACTGCAATTCCCCCATCATCACAACCGCTCCATAGCAGATGCAATATCGCTGGCTCCACTCAGCTCTGGATCACCGTGAAAATTCATACTCTTCATCAACAGCTCAGCCTTCAATACCATTATTCCCTCAGTGCTGGTCAAGAAGCTACAAACTCTAGCCCTCTGTACCCCACACTGCAACTGCATCTTAGACATCAGAAGACCACAGTCAGTACGAATTGGAAACGTCTCCTCCTCACTGATCATCATCACAGGCGGACCCCAAGATTGCGTGCTCTACTCATTATATACCCATGATTGTATGGCCAGGCACAATTCCAATGCCATCTATAAGTCTGCCCATGATGCCAGTGGTCGGCAAAATCACAGACGACAATGAGGAAGCAGACAGGAGGGAGATGGATCAGCACGTTGAATTGGGTCACGAAAACAACCATGCTCATCGTCAGCAAAACTGAGATGATTGTGGACTTCAGGGGGGAGTCAGGGGAACATGACCCAGTCCTCATCGAGGGCTCAGTAGTGGAGAGGGTCAAGAATTTCAAATTCCTCCAAGACGATGCCATCATGAAGAAGGCTTCCCAAGAGGTCACGTGATGGAGAAGTGGGCGGTTGGGGAACTCCAGCCCTCTCCGGAAAAGTTTAAAAAAAAAACAGAAAACACAAAGGCACAAACACAAAAATCAAAATAAAGTGAAAGTAAAGGTGGGAAGCAAATGGCAGCGAAGAAAGAAAAGTCGAAAGCAATGGGAAGAAGAGAAGAAGAAAAGACATCGGAAGAAGAAGGTGAAGGCCTTACCTGTCCGAGGAGGCCCGCCACGGAGAGAGAAGCCCGCTCCCTCAGGTCAGTCGAAGTCCCGAGCTCGGGACTACAAAAATGGCTCGCGGAGCCAAGCAAAACTGCACAACCGCGCATGACAAAAAAAACACTGACGGGAGGGGGGAACCAGCTGAGGAGTCGATCTCCACAGCTGAGAATAACAACCACAGCACAACAACAAGAAGAGAACATAAGAAAAGGAGAATGAGGAAACAAATGGTAAAACTAAACAAAAATGGGAACAAGATTTAAATATAAAGATAAAAAAGGAAACATGGGAGAAATTATGTTCTGGAACGATAAGAAATACAATAAATACGAGACTGCGTATGATACAATATAATTGGTTACACAGACTATACATTACACCTCAAAAGTTAAATAAATGGGACCCAACAGTATCTGATAGATGTTTTCGATGTAAAAAAGAAAGGGGAACCACAATTCATGCAATCTGGACATGTGAGAGAGTAGAAAAATTTTGGGATGATCTCAATCAGATATTAAATAAAATAACAGAAAACAATATACCAAAGAATCCAGAGATCTTTCTCCTAAGTAACATAAAATATAAAGAATTTGGAATTGACTTGGAAGATGCACAAAAAAGATTTGTTAAGATAGCCCTAGCCGTAGCAAAAAAATGTATTATGACAACCTGGAAATTGGAAGATAATTTGAAAATACAACAATGGTATATAGAAATGAATAAATGTATTCCATTAGAAAAAATAACATATAGTTTAAGAAATAATATTGAAATATTCGAACAAGTATGGGAGCCTTACATTAAATACAACAGCGAAAACCTACCTAAGTTGATGGAAGGAGAAGAAAAGAAAAGAATGGACTCAGTAGAATTTCTGGTGTTTTTTTGTTGAATGACAACATTGTCTGACTGAATTAATGCAACCTAGATTGTATACCTAAAATGGATGAGGGGGGGGTGGGGGGGTGGCTTGGGAGGAGGGAGGGGGGGGAGAAAAAGTCACTGTAAATGTGTGAAAAAGAAAAAGTGTATATCATGGCTATTGTGATTTATGGTGTGAAAAATAAAAAATTTAAAAAAAAAGAAGAGAACATAGAAAACAACGAGAACAAGAAAGAAGAGAGTAAAAAGAAATCAAGGAAACAACAGATGACCAACCCAGAGGAAGAAGAAGAAGAAGAACATAGAGAAATGGAAGAAGAAGGGAAGGGCAAGACAATGGATATATTTTTTTTTAAAGAATATATGGAATCAGTAAAAGAATAGCAATCACAAGAATTTAGTGAAATAAAAAGAAGAATTAAAAGTACAGAAGAAAAAATGAATAGATTAGAGATGGTCATGTCAGATATAGGAAAAAGAGTGGACAAGGTGGAAGAACGAGAAACAGCCGTAGAAATGGAAGTAGAGGACTTAAAAAAGAATTAGAAGAATCTAATAAAAAAGTGAAAGAGACACAAGAGCTGTTAGCTCAGAAGATAGATATAATGGAAAATTATAATAGAAGAAATAATATAAAGATAGTGGTCCTTAAGGAAGATGAAGAAGGCAAGAATATGAGAGAATTTATAAAAGATTGGATCCCCAGGGTCCTAGGAAGACCAGAATTACAGAAAGAAATGGAAATAGAAAGGGCACATAGAACATTAGCCCCTAAACCACAGCCACAACAAAAACCAAGATCCATTTTAGTAAAATTCCTAAGATATACAACAAGAGAAAATATATTGGAGAAAGCAATGAAGAAAATAAGAGAAGACAAAAACCCACTGGAATACAAAGGTCAAAAATTTTTTTTATATCCAGACATAAGTTTTGAACTCCTGAAGAAGGGAAAGGAGTTTAATACAGCAAAAGCGATCCTTTGGAAAAAAGGATATAAATTTATCCTAAAGTACCCAGCAGTACTTAAAATAATTATTCCAGGGCAGCAAAACAGGCTATTCTCGGATCCGGAGGAAGCACGAAAATTTGCAGAACAACTACAAAACAGACAGAGAGATGAAGAGATGTAACGAGAGCAAAAATGACCACGAACTATATGTATATGTGTATATGGGTATATATATATATATATGTATATATATATATATGTGTGTGTGTTTGTGTGTGTGTGTGTATATATATATATATATTGTTTTTTGAAGTGGGAGTCGCATGGACATGATTCGGTCCGAGAGGCCTGTCGGAAGGTTTTCGAGTTTGGAGGCAATGAAGCTCTTGACCATGAAGCCTACACCAGATAGGCGTCGTTCATCCGAAGGCTTGCCAGACCAGTAGAGTGTGTAGCCCGCGCCGCGTTCTTGGAGGCTGCCTACATCTGCCAGGCGGACTTCACTGAGAGCGGCTATGTCGATGTCAAGTCTGAGGAGTTCATGTGCAATGAGGGCAGACCGACGTTCAGGTCGGTGGCTGTCAGTCTTGTCTAGCATGGTTCTGATGTTCCAGCATGCTAGCTTGAGTTTGTGAGCATCTTTTGAGGGGGAGGACGTGGAGGGGGAGGACGTGGAGGGGGAGGACGTGGAGGGGGAGGACGTGGAGGGGGAGGACGTGGAGGGGGAGGACGTGGAGGGGGAGGACGTGGAGGGGGAGGACGTGGAGGGGGAGGACGTGGACCTGTCCTCGGGCCTGCGCAAAGGAGCTTTTAGGTGGAGTGCAGTGCGCGCAGTACTGGCCCCACCCTTTACACCCATGGTTCGTGTGCCGTGGCCAAGCAAGCTGGGACGTGGCAGCGAGGTCCTTGGGTCGTAGGTTTTATATCGGAGTGGCCTTCTCCTATGCAGGTTTCTTACCCGGGCTGGAGGGGCCTGCCTCCCCTCCTAGGTCGGTCCATACTGCCCGGACCGGGGCCGAGGCCGCCGCAGTTCACCCTGTGCCTGGACTGGGGCCACCGCCTCCCACTCCCTGCCCGGACCGGGGCCTCCGCCTGCCTCACTCGACCGAGGCCGGGGCCGCCGTCTCCCCCTTGCTCCTGCCCGTATCGGGGCCGCCGCCGTCTACCCTTCGCCCGGACCGGGGCCGGGGCCGCTGCTGCTCTCCCTGTGCCCGGACTGGGGCCGCCGTCTCCCCCTTGCTCCTGCCCGTATCGGGGCCGCCGCCGTCTACCCTTCGCCCGGGCCGGGGCCGCTGCTGCTCTCCCTGTGCCTGGACTGGGGCCGCCGCCTCCCACTCCCTGTCCGGACCGGGGCCTCCGCCTGCCTCACTCGACCGAGGCCGGGGCCTCCGTCTCCCCCTTGCTCCTGCCCGTATCGGGGCCGCCGCCGTTTACCCTTCGCCCGGACACACATATATATATACATATATATATATATTGGATGTAAACAGCGTCTTCATTGTTGGGGTCTTTCATGGCTTGGTTCAGCATCATGCTGAAGAAGATTGAAAAGAGGGTTGGTGCGAGAACACAGCCTTGCTTCACGCCATTGTTAATGGAGAAGGGTTCAGAGAGCTCATTGCTGTATCTGACCCGACCTTGTTGGTTTTCGTGCAGTTGGATAATCATGTTGAGGAACTTTGGGGGACATCCGATGCGCTCTAGTATTTGCCAAAGCCCTTTCCTGCTCACGGTGTCGAAGGCTTTGGTGAGGTCAACAAAGGTGATGTAGAGTCCTTTGTTTTGTTCTCTGCACTTTTCTTGGAGCTGTCTGAGGGCAAAGACCATGTCAGTGGTTCCTCTGTTTGCGCGTAAGCCGCACTGTGATTCTGGGAGAATATTCTCGGCGACACTAGGTATTATTCTATTTAGTAGAATCCTAGCGAAGATTTTGCCTGCAATGGAGAGCAACGTGATTCCCCTGTAGTTTGAGCAGTCTGATTTCTCGCCTTTGTTTTTGTACAGGGTGATGATGGTGGCATCACGAAGATCCTGAGGCAGTTTACCTTGGTCCCAACAAAGCTTGAAAAACTCATGCAGTTTGGCATGCAGAGTTTTGCCGCCAGCCTTCCAGACTTCTGGGGGGATTCCATCCATACCTGCTGCTTTGCCACTTTTCAGTTGTTCGATTGCCTTATATGTCTCATCCGGTACCGCACGGATGGCAGTCTCTTCAATCTGAGGCGCCTGCAAGCTCACACCAAGACACAAGAGAAACTTGTCCGTGAACTACTCTTTGCAGATGATGCCGCTTTAGTTGCCCATTCAGAGCCAGCTCTTCAGCGCTTGACGTCCTGCTTTGCGGAAACTGCCAAAATGTTTGGCCTGGAAGTCAGCCTGAAGAAAACTGAGGTCCTCCATCAGCCAGCTCCCCACCATGACTACCAGCCCCCCCACATCTCCATCGGGCACACAAAACTCAAAACGGTCAACCAGTTTACATATCTCGGCTGCACCATTTCATCAGATGCAAGGATCGACAATGAGATAGACAACAGACTCGCCAAGGCAAATAGCGCCTTTGGAAGACTACACAAAAGAGTCTGGAAAAACAACCAACTGAAAAACCTCACAAAGATAAGCGTATACAGAGCCGTTGTCATACCCACACTCCTGTTCGGCTCCGAATCATGGGTCCTCTACCGGCACCACCTACGGCTCCTAGAACGCTTCCACCAGCGTTGTCTCCGCTCCATCCTCAACATCCATTGGAGCGCTCACACCCCTAACGTCGAGGTACTCGAGATGGCAGAGGTCGACAGCATCGAGTCCACGCTGCTGAAGATCCAGCTGCGCTGGATGGGTCACGTCTCCAGAATGGAGGACCATCGCCTTCCCAAGATCGTATTATATGGCGAGCTCTCCACTGGCCACCGTGACAGAGGTGCACCAAAGAAAAGGTACAAGGACTGCCTAAAGAAATCTCTTGGTGCCTGCCACATTGACCACCGCCAGTGGGCTGATAACGCCTCAAACCGTGCATCTTGGCGCCTCACAGTTTGGCGGGCAGCAGCCTCCTTTGAAGAAGACCGCAGAGCCCACCTCACTGACAAAAGGCAAAGGAGGAAAAACCCAACACCCAACCCCAACCAACCAATTTTCCCTTGCAACCGCTGCAATCGTGTCTGCCTGTCCCGCATCGGACTGGTCAGCCACAAACGAGCCTGCAGCTGACGTGGACTTTTTACCCCCTCCATAAATCTTCGTCCGCGAAGCCAAGCCAAAGAAGAAAGATATATATATATATATATACACATATATATATATATATGTGAGTTTTGGAATTTACTCAATGTATATTCACCTAACGAAGAAGATCAAAAATTTATGCAAGATATTTTTTTGAAGATAGCAGACACGCAAGGGAGCATACTAATAGGAGGAGATTTCAACCTTAATTTGGATTCAAACATGGATAAAACTGGGGAAAAAATTAACAGAAAGAACAAAGTAACCAAATTTATAATTAAATCGATACAAGAAATGCAACTTTTGGATATATTGAGGAAACAACACCCAAAGGAAAAGGAATATTCATATTATTCGGGTAGACATAAAACATACTCAAGAATAGACCTATTCCTGTTATCAGCTCGCATGCAAGACAGAGTTAGAAAAACAGAATATAAAGCTAGAATATTATCGGACCACTCACCCCTGATATTGACAATAGAGTTAGAGGACATCCCTCCAAGAATGTATAGATGAAGATGAAACTCCATGCTACTTAAAAGGCAGGATTTTAGAGAATTCATTGAAAGACAAATTAAAATGTACTTTGAAATAAATACGGAATCAGTGAAAGATAAGTTTATACTATGGGATGCAATGAAAGCGTTCATCAGAGGGCAAATAATAAGTTATGTAACCAAGATGAAGAAGGACTACAATCAGGAAACAGAGCAGTTGGAAAGGGAAATAGCAAATATAGAAAAAGAATTAGCAATGAAGGAAGACACAACTAAAAGAAGAGAATTGGCAGATAAAAAAATAAAATATGAAACACTACAAACATATAAGGTGGAGAAGAACATAATGAAGACAAAACAGAAATATTATGAACTAGGGGAAAAACACAGCATGGCAGCTTAAGACAGAACAAACTAAGAGAATGGTATTGGCATCAAGGAAAAAAGACAAACAAATCACATATAATCCAATGGAGATTAATGAAAACTTCAGAGAATTCTACGAACAATTATACCAAACTGAAAACAAAGGGAAAGAAGATAAAATAGATGAATTTTTAACTAAAATTGAACTACCAAAATTACAAATAGAGGAACAAAATAAATTAACAGAACCATTTGAAATGGTAGAAATACAAGAGATAATAAAAAAACTACCGAATAATAAAACACCAGGAGAGGATGGATTCCCAATAGAATTCTATAAAACATTTAAAGATTTATTAATTCCTCCCCTCCTGGAAGTAATCAACCAGATTGATAAAACACAAAGTTTACAAGATTCATGCAAAACAGGAATAATTACAGTAATACCAAAGACAGGGAAAGATCCACTCGCACCAGCTTCATATAGATCAATATCTTTACTTAACACAGATTATAAGATAATAGCTAAACTATTAGCAAACAGATTAGCCGACTATGTACCAAAAATACTAAATCTAGACCAAATTAGATTTATTAAAAAAAGATGAACAACAGATAATATTTGTAAATTTATTAACTTAATTCATGCAGTAGAAGGAAATAAAGCTCCAACAGTAGTTGCTTTAGACGCAGAGAAGGCCTTTGACAGAGTGGAATGGAATTATTTATTCAAAGTACTACAAAAATTCAGTTTACCAGAGAAATATATTAATTGGATTAAAGCATTATGTAAGGGGTCATTGGCGAAAGTAACAGTAAATGGATATATATCAAAACAATTTAACTTAAGCAGATCAACAAGGCAGGGATGCCCACTATCGCCCTTATTGTTCGCGTTAGCCATAGAACCACTAGCAGAATTGATAAGAACAGAAAATAAAATAAAAGGGATAAAAGTAAAAGACAAGGAATATAAAATCAGTTTATTTGCAGATGACGTTATAGTTTACTTAACAGAACCAGAAATATCAATAAAAGAATTACATAAGAAATTGAAGGAATATGGAGAAGTGTCGGGATACAAGATTAACGCAAATAAAAGTGAAGCAATGCCAATGAATAATGCGGATTTCTCAAAATTTAAGAAGGAATCACCATTCAGATGGCAAATGCAAGCAATACGATACCTTGGTATACAAATAAATAAAAACCTCGTCCATCTATATAAACTCAATTATTATCCACTAATGAAAAAATTACAGGAAGACTTAGAGCATTGGAAAGACTTACCACTAACACTAATAGGAAAGGATAAACTGTATTAAAATGAACATTTTCCCAAGGATACAATACCTATTTCAGGCATTGCCAATACACTTGACGGAGAAATTCTTCAAGGAGTTAAAGAAAATAATAAGGAAATTTTTATGGAAAGGGGGGAAACCGAGCATAGCACTAGATAAATTAACAGAATGGTATAAACAAGGAGGCTTACAACTGCCAAACTTTAAATATTATTATAGAGCCGCACAATTAAGATACCTACCAGATTTTTATCAAACAAGGGAAAAGCCAGATTGGACTAGATTAGAACTAGATAAAATAGGGGAGAAGATACCCGAACATATATTATATAAATGGGATGAAAAATTGGTACAACGTAGGAATTCCCCAGTATTACATCATCTCCTCAATATTTGGAAGAAGATTCATGTAGAAAGGAATAAAACAAATTACCAACTACCAAAACTAATACTGATGCAAAATCAGCTAATCCCTTTTACAATAGATAACCTTTCCTTTAGAGAATGGGAGAAAAAAGGGATCAAAAGAATAGAAAATTGCTTTTCAGGAAATAAATTATTATCCTTTGAACAAATGAAGGATAAATATAAGATAACTCATGATACAGTGTTGGCATACTACCAACTGAAATCCTACTTGAAAGACAAATTGGGAAGCAGTCTGAGGTTACCAGAGGGAAGTAATTTTGAATATGTGATTACACACACAATGATAATCAAAAAATTTATAACAAACATGTATATTAAACTGCAAGAAAAGGAGAATGAGGAAACAAATGGTAAAACTAAACAAAAATGGGAACAAGATCTAAACATAAAGATAAAGAAGGAAACATGGGAGAAGTTATGCTCAGGAACTATGAGAAATACAATAAATACGAGGTTACGTATGATACAATATAACTGGATACACAGGCTATATATTACACCTCAAAAGTTAAATAAATGGGACCCAACAGTATCTGACAGATGTTTTTGCTGTAAAAAGGAAATGGGAACAACAATTCATGCAATCTGGACATGTGAGAAAGTGAAAACATTTTGGGAAGATCTAAACCAGATATTAAATAAAATCACAAAAAGCTATATACCAAAAAACCCAGAGATCTTCCTCCTAAGTAACATAAAAAACAAAGAATTTGGACTTGATTTGGATGGTGCACAAAAAAGATTTGTTAGAATAGCCCGAGCTGTAGCAAAAAAATGTATTATGTCAGCCTGGAAATTAGAAGATAACTTGAGAATACAACAATGGTATATAGAAATGAATAAATGTATTCCATTAGAAAAAATAACATATAATTTAAGAAATAATATTACAATATTTGAACAAATATGGGAGCCATACATGAAACACAATAGAGAAAACCTACCGGGGACATCTACCACCTAAAATGACAGAAGGAGAAGGGAATGAAAAGAATTGACTCAGTGGAATTTCTTGCTTATTTTTATTGAGTGACACCATTATTTGACGGGTTTAATGTATCTTAGATTCTGAACTTTAAATGAATGGGAGGGGAGGTAGGGAGGGTGTGATGGGAAGGGGGGGAGAAAATGACACTGTATATCACACATGTCAAACTCTGGCCCGCGGGCCAAATTTGGCCTGCGATATCATTATATTTGGCCCGCAAGATCATTTCAAAAATGTATTAGAGGTGGCCCGCTGGCCGCCACGCCAGTATAGCGCATGCACAGTAATACAACAAATCCCAGAATGCATTGGCATCAGCCCGCTAATCGCCCCCACCTCCTCTGTTTACGTTGCAGGGTCTCACCGTGGACTCTGGTTTTGGGGCCTGGCCGGTGTCAGGGGAAGCCAAGGCCTCTTCCCAGTGCCTGGAACCGGAGGCCTTGGGCCTGACTTCGCTAGGACTGTTGCCCACTCCCCCTCCCTGCCTCAGGCCGACCCACAACTCACGGTGACGGTGCCGCTGATCCGCCGAGATGACGCCCTGCAGCGAGAGCCGATGCCCCCGCACTGTCGTTGTCCAACCCGATCGCCCGCAAACCCCGCCCTCCCGCACACAGGCCTGAGTAAGTATTATGAACTTTAATCTCAGGATAAAACGATCTTCCAATAGTTTCATGTCACAGTGATAAATATAATCCTGGTTAAAAATGGTCCTGCACCTGGATACAAACTTGAAAAGTGTGTAAATCAAAGGATATCTGTACCAATGGAAAAAGGGCATGGCAAATAACCCTGCTAGAGTTCATGCCCACAATCAGTCACCCATTTGATTGTTTCAGGAATCATGTTATTCTCCCACATTCTCAATAGCCCTCAGATTTTACTATTCGACAGCACACTAGAAACATTTGACAAATCCTCTATAGAGAAATATTATTTATTGAATATTTTATTTCTCATTTGTTAATGCTTCTGGAAAGTTTATCCAAAACTATTATTAAACATTTATTTTAATAAGAAAAAGTTTAACATTACATATGTTGAAAGAAGAGAAAACATGCAGATGTTGTTGAAAATTTTCAATAAATATTTAGTTCGGCCCTCGACTTAGTCCAAGTTTTTAATTTTGGCCCTCCGTGAATTTGAGTTTGACACCCCTGCTGTATATATTTGAAAAGGAAAATGTATGTATCTTGATCAATGTGGTTTATAGTGTGAAAAATAAAAAAAATAAAAAAAAGGCTTGCCAGCAGCTATACTTTGTGAGGTGTCTGACGCGATTTGGTCCGTCACCGAATACTCTCAGAAACCTCTACAGGTGGACTGTGGAGAGCATTCTGGCCAGTTCCATCACTGCCTGGTACAGAGGCACCAACTCTCAGGACAAGAATAAACTCCAGAAGGTTATGAACTCGGCTCCGACATCACAGGAACCAGACCTCACTCCATCAAGGACATTGACATGAGATGGGGTCTTAAAAAAACACCCTCTCTCCTCAAAGACCCCACCATCCAGGCCAGGCCCTCCTCACCGTGCTACCACGGAGAAAAGGTCCACGAACCTGAAAAACGAGCTACGCAGCGGCACAAGGACGGCTTCTTCCCCTCTATCATCAGATTCCTAAATGATCAATGAACCACAGACACGGCCCGACTTTTTGAGCAGTTATTTTACAGTAATGTTATAAAATGGTTATAATATGAATGTTTGCCCGGTGACGCTGCCGCAAAACATCGAAATTCATGACTTGTACATGACGATAAATCCTAGCATCCCTTGATAGTGCCTGCTGCAGGCCAGGACGGTCATTACACCAAAACACCCCTTAGAAGTGCCCGAACAGACCAGGAAGGGTAATTGCACCCACCAACCTCCCCATCGTCCCCTCCCCTCCTCTTCTCCACCCTAACCTTACCCGACCGCCCTCTCCTCGCCACCTTCCCTCCCGGAGTTGCTAGATTACGGGGCTCCTCCTCCCGGTCGGACGGCGTGACGTCAGAAGCGGGCGCGCGGAGGCCTTGACGTCAGGACGCGCTGACGTCAGTTGCGATCGGCCGGGAGAAGATGGCGGCATTGAGGGCGAGTGTTGCAGGTGAGTGAAGGGAAGTCATGGGATGCAGAGGTGGGGTTGAAGGGTTACGGTTACCGGCTGAGGGTGTGAAGGTTACGAGGGTGAGGAGTTAATGGGGTGAGGGGATACAGGGTGAGAGGTCACGAGGGTGAGGGGTTACATGGTGGGTTGTGGGGTTTGAAGGATTACAGGTGAGGGGTTATGAGGGTATGGGGTCATGGGGTGAGAGGGTAAGGGGTCATGGGTGAGAGAGTAAGGGGTCATGGGGTGAGGGGTTACAGAGGGGGTGTGAGGGGTTAAGGAGTGAGCGAGGGGTGGTTTAAGTGGAGAGGGGAAAAGGGTGAGGGGATGGATGTGAGAGGGGAAATGGGCTGAGGGGGTGATGGGGACAAGGGGAGAGGTGGAAGGGAATGAGGGAAGTCATTGTCAGGGTGGACTGAGTCAGAGCGGTAAGGCTTTGGTTCAACAGGCTTCGGTGAGAATCGGTAAGATGTGAGGGATAGTAGGAGGTGAAGTAAAAAAGCGCCTTCCTATTCAAGGAACAAAAAGGATTCAGTAGGTCGGCACAGGTAAGGGCAGGTTTTAGGTATCTTATATTTTGTTCCTCTAGTCATAAAGAGCAGGAATGGCAGCCAAGGCATAGGACTGCTTCTCTTGCAGAATGTGGGGCATCAGGGAAGCCAGCAGGATCCCTGACTTCATTTGCAAGAAGTGAATCCAGCTGCAGCTCCTGACAAGCCAAGTTAAGGGATTGGAGTTGGATGAACTATGGATCATTCGGGAGGCAGAGGGGGTGATAGACAGGAGTTATAGAGAACAGTTAGAAGGTAGGAGGAGGGTATAGTAGGTAACAGACAGTCACCCCTCTGGCCATTCCCCTCAATAACAGGTACAGATTACACCACCTGGATAAGAGAGATACTAACTGTATACCATTTTGGATACTGTTGGTGGGAGGGGGAAATGACCCGCTAGCCACAAGCCACAGCGTTCAAGTCTCTGGCATGGAGTCTGGTCCTGTGGCTAAGAAGGGAAGGGAGGAGAAGAAGCGAGCTGAAGTGATTGGGGATTCTAATAGTTAGGAAGAGGTTCTATGGAAGAGATCGAGTATCCCAGAGGGTATGTTGCCTCCCTGGTGCCAGAGTTTGAGATATCTCAGGGAGGGTGAGCAGCCCGATGCTGTGGTCCATATAGGGACGAATAAAGTGGGTAGGAAAGGTGAGGGGGTCCTCCAAGGAGAGTTCAGGGAGTTTGGGCCCAGGTTGAAGGACAGTGGTCGCTGCCCGAGCCACAAGCTGGCGAAGTTAGAAATAGGAGGAGGATGCAGCTCAAACACATGGCTAAAGAGATGGAGCAGGAGGGGGGGCTCCAGGTTTCTGGATCATTGGGCTGGTGGGACCTGTTCCGATTCACATCTGAACTGGAGGGGTCTAATATCCTTGCGGGAAGGTTTGCTAGTGCTGCTCTGGTGAGTTTAAACAAAATTTGCAGGGGGGATGGCAACCATAGTGCCAGAGCAGGTATAGGAGTGGAGGAGGGAAAAGATTAGGTGAAAATTATATGCACTTATAAGTCAATGGGTTGTACATGGTGGGAATATTCTCATGTGCATCTGTTTCTATGCAAGGAGTATTGTAGGAAAGGCAGATGAGCTTAGAGTATGGATTGGCCTGTGGAATTAAGACATTGTGACCATTCGTCAAACTTGGTTGCAGGAGGGGCAGGACAGGCTTCTGGTGCTTTAGACACGATAGAACCGGTGTGGGGTGGTAAGGGGGAGTGGCAGGGAAAATATCACAGCTGTGCTCAGGCAGGACAGTCCAGAGGGCTTGTCTACTGAGTCTGATTGGGTGGAGCTGAGGAATGGGAAAGGTATGACCACATTCATGGGGTTGTATTGGAGATCGCCCAATAGTCGGGGAGAATTGGAGGAGCAAATCTGTCAAGACAGCAGACAGCTACAGGAAACATCACGTTGTGAGAGTAGGGGATTTTAACTTTCCACATATTGACTAGAACGCCCAGAATGTAAAAGGGCTGGGTGGCTTGGAGTTTATTCAATGTGTTCAGGGACAATTTCTAAATCAATATATGGAGGTACCAACTTCGAGAGAGTGCAATACTGGATCTAATATTAGGGAACAGAACAGGTGACAGAAGTATGTGATCAGAATACCATTAGTTTCGAGTTAATTATGGTCTGAGCCTTGGGTTGAGATTCTAAATTGGAGAAAGGCCAATTTTGAGGAAATGAGAAAGGATCAAGAATGTGTGGATTGGGGTGTTGTTTTTGGGCAAAGTTGAGCAAGGTACATGGGGGGACCTTCGAAGGTGAAATTTTGAGAGTACAAAGTCTGTATGTTCCTGTCAGGATTAAAGGCAAGGTTCTCAAGCATAGGGAACGTTGATTTTCGAGGGTATTGGGGATCTGGTTCAGAAGAAGAGAGGAGGAGAGCAGGGATAGGCAACAGGGAGAAAATTAGGTTCTTCAGGAGTATAAAAAGCCAAAAAAAACCTCAAGAAAAAAATCAGGAAGGTGAAAAGAGAACACAAGGCTGACAACGTGAAGGAAAATCCTAAGAGCAAAAGGATAGTGGGGGACGAAATTGGTCCCCTTGAAGATCAGAGTGGTCGGCTTTACATGGGGCAAAAAGAGATGGGGAGGTTGTAAATGATTTTTTTTCATCAGTATTCACTCACAAAATGGGCACAGAGTCGTGGGAAGTAAGGAAAACAAGCAGTGAGGTCATGGGACCCAAACAGATTAAAAAGGTTGGTGCTTGCTGTCTTAAAGCAAATAAAGGTGGATAAATCCCCAGGGCCTGACAAGATATTTGCTCAGGTCTTCAGGGAGGTGAGTGTAGAAATTGCAGGGGCTGTGTCAGAACTATTTAACCTGTCCTTAACCACAGGTGTGATGCCGGAGGATTGGAGGGTAGCTCACATTGTTCTGTTGTTTAAAAAAAGGCTCCAAAAGTAACCCTGGAAATTACAGGCTGGTGAGCCTGACGTCAGTAGTAGGTAAATTTTTGGAAGGTGTTCTAAGAGATCAGATTTACAATTATTTGAATAGCCAGGGACTGATTAGGGATAGTCAACATGGCTTTGACATGATAGGTCATGTTTAACCAATCTTACATAGATTTTTGAAGAAGTTACCAGGAAAGTAGATGAAGGAAAGGCTGTTGATGTTGTCTACTTTGACACAAGCCCCACATGGGAGGTAAGCCAGGAAGATTCAGATTCTTGGTGTTCATGGTGAAGTAGTGAACTAGATTCGACAATGGATGGATGAGATAAGCCAGAGAGTAGTGGTGGATGATTGTTTCTCACACTGGAGGCTTGTGGCTAGTGGAATGTCTCAGGGGTCAGTGCTGCCCATTGGCGTTTGCAGATTTACATGGATGGGAGAGGTCTGGAGGGTTATGGAATGGGAGCAGGTCAATGGTTCTAGCAGAATAATGGTCAGCACAGACTAGAAGGGCTGAATGGCTTGTTTTCTGTGCTGTTGCATTCTATGACACTAAGATTGGAGGCATTGTGGACAACGAGGAAGGTTTTCAAAGCTTGCAGAGGAATCTGGGCCATCTGTAAAAATGGGCTGAAAAATGGCCAAAGGAGTTCCATGCAGACAAGTGTGAAGTGTTGTATTTTGTTAGGACAAACCAAGGACGAACATATACGGTGAATGGTCGAGCTCAGAGACCAGTAGAACAGAGGGATCTGGGAATACAGATACATTATTCCCTGAAAGTGGCATCACAAGTGGACAAGGTTGTAAAGAGAGCTTTTGGCACATTGGCCTTCATAAATCAAAGTATTGAGTGCAGGAGTTGGGATGTTATGGTAAAGTTGTACAAGACATTGGTGAGGCCAAATTTGGAGCATTGTGTTCAGTTTTGGTCACCGAACTATAGGAAAGATATCAATGAGATAGAAAGGTGCAGAGAAGATTTACTAGCACATTGCTCAGACTTCAGGAACTGAGTTACAGGGAAAGGTTAAACAGGTTGGGACTTTATTCCCTGGAGTGTAGAAGAATGAGGGGAGATTTGATCAAGGTGTTTAAAATGATGAGGGGGACAGACAGAGTAAATATAGGTCAGCTTTTCCCACTGAGGGTAGGTGAGATCCAAACCAGAGGACATGGGTTAAGGCTGAAAGGGGAAATGTTTAGGGGAAACTTCTTTACACAGAGAGTGGTGGGGGTCTGAAACAAGCTGACGTAGTGAATTCAGGCTCAATTATAAAATTTAAGAAGAATTTGGATGGGTACATGGATGGGAGGGGTTCGGAGGTCTATGGACTGGGTGCAGGTCGGTGGGATGCAGCAGAAAAAAATGGTTCAGCACTGTAGTGTTTTATGGTTCTATGGCGGGGGGAATTGGGTGAGTGGGGGGTAGGGGATAAGGAGGAGAAATGGGTAAGGGGAAGAAGGGAGAAGAAAGAGGGTGGGAGGGAAGCGGATGAGGGGGAAGGGATGGGAGAAAAGGTGGGAACAGGGTAAACTGAGTGAGGGGAAGGAGGATGAGGGTGGAAAGGGTTGAGGGGGAAAGAGGATGAGTTGAGGAGAAGTGGGAATGGGAAGGGATAAAGGTGGGTCTGGGAGAGGGTAAGGGTCGGTCGGGGAGGGGGGTTCAGGGGGAAGAAATGGGAGAGGGGGGTGAGAGAAAAGGGGGTGGCTAGACTGATCAGTTTTCTGTTCTATTCCAGTTCCCAGAGGATGCATCCAGGCATTGCTTTCGATGAGAGTTGTGAGTTCCCGAACCTGCCACCTCGTTCCTCACTTCCCCCTCTCTCCTTGTTCCCCACTTCCTCTCTCTCTCTAATTCCCCACTTCCCCTCTCCCTATGCTGCATTCCACACCCCTCTTTCCCTGATTCTTTCATTCCCCACTTCCCCCTCTCTCCCTGACCCCCCCCTTCATTCCTCACTTCCTCCTCTCTCCCTGACCCCCTCGGTTCCCCACTTCCCTTTCTCACTGACCACCCCGTTCTCAACTTCCACCTCTCTCCCTGACCCCCCCCGTTCCCCACACCCACTCTCTCCCTGACCCTTCCGTTCCCCACTCCCCGTCTCTCCCTGTCTCTTCTGTTTCCCACTCCCTCTCTCTCCCTGACTCTTCAGTTCCCCACTCCCCCTCTCTCCCTGACTCTCTCGTTCCCCACTTCCCCCTCTCTCCCTGTCTCTTCTGTTTCCCACTCCCTCTCTCTCCCTGACTCTTCAGTTCCCCACTCCCCCTCTCTCCCTGACTCTCTCGTTCCCCACTTACCCCTCTCTCCCTACTCTCCCGTTCCCCACTCCCCCTCTCTCCCTGACTCTCCCGTACCTCACTTCCCCCTCTCTCCCTGACCCCCCAGTCCCCACTTCCATTCACTCCCTTTCCCCACTTCCCCCTCTCTCCCTGACCACCCCTGTTCCCCACTCCCACTCACTCCCTGACTCTTACGTTCCCCTCTTTCCCTGTCTCTCCCATTCCCCACTTTCCCCTCTCTCCCTGACCCCCATTCCCCACATCCCATTTCTCCCTGACCACCCCGTTCCCCACTCCCACTCTCTCCCTGACCCCCCCCGTTTCCCACTCTCTCCCTGACCCACCCGTTCCCCACTCCCACTCTCTCCCTGACCCCCCCCATTCGCCACTCCCACTCTGTTCCTGACCCGCCCGTTCCCCACTCCTCCTAACTCTTGCGTTTCCCACTCCCCCTCTCTCCTTACTCCCCCGTTCCCCACTCCCCTTTCTCACTGACCACCCCGTTCTCAACTTCCACCTCTCTCCCTGACCCCCCCCTGTTCCCCACTCCCACTCTCTCCCTGACCCTTCCGTTCCCCACTCCTTGTCTCTCCCTGACTCTTCCGTTCCTCACTCCACCTCTCTCCCTGACTCTTCCATTCCCCACTCCCCATCTCTCCCTGTCTCTTCTGTTTCCCACTCCCTCTCTCTCCCATGACTCTTCAGTTCCCCACTCCCTCTCTCTCCCTGACACCCATTTCCCACGTCCCCTCTCTCTCTGACCCCCATTCCCACATCCCCTCTCTCCCTGACCCCCCCGTTCCCCACATCTCCTCTCTCTGACTCCCCCATTCCCCACTTACCCCTCTCTCCAACCCCCCCATGCCCCACTTCCCCTCTCTCCCTGACTCCCCTTGTTCCCCACTTACCCCTCTCTCCCTGACTCTCCCGTTCCCCACTTCCCCCACTCTCCCTTAGTCTCCCATTTCCCACTTTCCCCTCTCTCACTGACTCTCCCGTTCCGCACTTCGCACTCTCTCTCTGACCACCCCCCCGTTCCCCACTTCCCCCCTCTCTCCCTGACTCTCCTGTTCCTCACTTCCCACTCTCTTCTTGACTCCTCCAGTTCCCCCTCTCTCCCTGACCCCCACCTGTTTCCCCACTTTCTCCCTGATTCTGCAAGTGTTTGACGTTTCAGTGTGGGGAGAGTTTTATTGTGTCATACCCCAGATATGTGTGTTTGGTATGGGAGAGGGGGGAGGGGTGGAGGGAGCTTCACTCCGTGAAGAGAGACATGACAATAAGATTGGACTCATTGTGGACAGTGAAAAGGGTTTTCAAAGGTTGCAGAGGG
Organism: Narcine bancroftii; assembly: GCF_036971445.1. Lineage (NCBI taxonomy): Eukaryota > Metazoa > Chordata > Chondrichthyes > Torpediniformes > Narcinidae > Narcine > Narcine bancroftii. The sequence goes on along the minus strand of NC_091471.1, from coordinate 231,845,540 downwards.
ACCTGGATCAGCTGGGATAATGGGCTGAAAAATTGAAGATGGAATTTAATGCAGACAAGTGTGAGGTGTTGCATTTTGGAAGGATAAACTAAGAAAGGACATCCACGGTGAAAGTTTGGGCACTGAGGAGTGCGGTAGAACAGTGGGACCTGGGAATACAGATACATAATTCCCTGAAAGTGGCGTCACAGGTGGACAGGATTGTAAAGAGAGCTTTTGGCACATTGGCCTTCATAAATCAAAGTATTGAGTACAGGAGTTGGGACGTTATAGTAAAGTTGTATAAGACATTGGTGAGGCCACATTTGGAATATTGTGTGCAGTTTTGGTCAGCAAACAACAGGAATGATCTCAATAAGATAGAAAGATGCAGAGAAGATTTACTGGGATGTTGCCCGGACTTCAGGAACTGAGTTACAGGGAAAGAAAGGTTAAACAGGTGTGAACTTTATTCCCTGGAAAGGAGAAGAATGAGGGGAGATTTGATAGAGGGTGTTTAAAGTGATGAGGGGCTAGACAGAATAAATGTAGGTCTGCTTTTCCAAATGAGGGTGGGTGAGATCCAAACCAGAGGACATGGGTTAAGGGTGAAAGGGGAAAAGTTGGGGTGTAACATGAGGGGGAACTTCTTCACAGAGTGGTGAGAATGTGGAATGAGCTGAAGGGGTGAATGCGAGCTCAATTTTAACGTTGAAGAGGAATTTGGACGGGTACATAGTTTGGAGAGTTACGAAGGGGTATGGACTAGGTGCAGGTAAGTGCGACTGGAGAGAAAAATGGTTCGGCTCAGAACAGATGGGCCAAAGGGCCTGTTTCTGAGCTATAGAGTTCTTTGATTCTATGTAGCTTCACTCTGTCCCACCCAGGGACTGTGTGACAGGACGGGTTGGGTGGAGTTAGGGGGCTTCACTCTGTGTTCCACCCTGGGAGTGTGTGACAGGATGGGGGAGAGGAAGTGTTGGACCCTGGGAGTGTGTGAGAGGACCCCCTTGACTACATTGATCCTCAATGTTTACATCTTGCTGCAGCCCCCCTGCTCCCTTGTGCCCCTGGTCCCTGTCAGAACACTGGCAGCTGAGGCTAAGAAGACATATCTGCGTGAGAAGCCCCACCTGAACATCGGCACCATCGGGCATGTGGACCACGGCAAGACCACTCTCACAGCCGCCATCACACGAGGTACAGGCCCTTCTATCCCTGCTATCTCACCAGGGGGTGGGATGGGTCTGTGGAAGCCAAACTCCCCCTCTCTGTGTTTTCTTGATTGGGGATACAGGTGGCCAATCTCCCTCTGTTGTCACTCAAGGCCATTCAACCTTCGTAGCTCTGCTATCTCACCATGGTGGGGGTGAATTCAGTCACCCGATCAGTCTTTCCGTCTCACTGGGACAAGAGGCTGTTTGCCCCCTCACTCCCTGCTGTTGTACTGGTGGCATGAGATCATTCAGCCCCTTCCTTTCTGCTGTCTCTCAGGAACGGTGATCATTTATCCTCTCCCTCCCTGCTGTCTCACCGGGACAGGAAATCATCGACCCGACTTTCCCTGCTGTCTCACTGGGAAGGAAGACCAATTGGCCAGTTTCTCCCTCTTGTCTCACTGAGTAGGGAGACCATTTGGCCCCTCACTCCATGCTATCTCAGCAGGCCATGAGGCCGTTCCGTCCCTTTTCTCTATGCAATTTCATGGGATGGGAGACTGGTCAGCCCGTCTTCCCCTGCTATTGCACCGGAGATGGGAATCCTATCTGCCCCTCTCTTCCATACTGCCTAGAGATGAGTGTGGGAGGCAGGTTTCCAGCATGTTCGGGCAGCTTCCTAACCCTGTCCTGTCTCTCTCTTGCTACCCCCCACCTCACCCTGCAGTTCTGGCCGATGCCGGTGGGGCCAGTTACAAGAAGTACGAGGACATCGATAATGCGCCAGAGGAGAAGGCACGTGGTATCACAATCAATGCCTCGCACGTGGAGTACACCACACCGAACCGGCACTATGCCCACACCGACTGCCCTGGGCATGCTGACTACGTCAAGGTGAGTCAGCCAGCATCCTGGCCAGCTGCTCGTGGCTCCGCCACAGGACTGGGGAGAGGGATGTTCACTCTGTGTCCCACCCTGGGAGTGTCTGAAGGGACAGAGGGAGAGGGAGCTTCACTCTATGTCGCACCCCAGGAGTGTGTGATGGGATGGGTGAAAGGGAGCTTCACTCTGTGACCCTTTATCCTCTTCCATCACCCCCCCACCCCCAACCCTTATCCCCCTCGGGCTGCCTGTAGCCTATCCTGGCCACCTGTGCCCTCTCTAACAATCCCGGCCCCCTCTTTGATTTCACCCCCCCCCCCCCTCACCCAGGGATAGTCCCGGTCTCATCGCTCCCTCCCCCTGTTGACAGAACATGATCACCGGCACGGCTCAGCTCGACGGCTGCATCTTGGTTGTGGCAGCCACAGACGGTCAGATGCCTCAGACCCGCGAGCATCTCCTGCTGGCCAAACAGGTCCGTATAGGGGGGAGAGGAGGGGGCAGGGGAACGGAGGGTGGGAGGGGAACGGAGGGTGGGAGGGGAACGGAGGGTGGGAGGGGAACGGAGGGTGGGAGGGGAACGGAGGGTGGGAGGGGAACGGAGGGTGGGAGGGGAACGGAGGGTGGGAGGGGAACGGAGGGTGGGAGGGGAACGGAGGGTGGGAGGGGAACGGAGGGTGGGAGGGGAACGGAGGGTGGGAGGGGAACGGAGGGTGGGAGGGGAATGGAGGGGAGGGATGGTGAGGATAGAGGGAGGGGGTGGGAGGAAGGAGGGAGGGAGAAGGGAGGGGGTGGGGACGGAGGAAAGGAGGGGATGGAAGGAAGTAAAGAGAAGATGGGGCGGAAGGGAAGGAGGGAGAGAAGGGGGTAAGGATGGAGGGTGGGGACAGGAAAGGAGGGGATGGTAGGGAGGGAATGGTCAGAGGGTGGGGATGGAGGGAGGGAGGGTGAGAAAGGAGGGAGGGTGCGGATGGAAGGGGAGAGAATGGGGGGAAGCAGAGGATGGAGGGAGGGAACGGGTACTCATTGCCCCTCTCCCCCACAGATCGGAGTCCAGCACATTGTGGTGTATGTAAACAAGGCCGATGCGGTGGATGACACTGAGATGCTGGACCTAGTGGAGCTGGAAATCCGGGAACTCCTCACCGAGTTTGGCTACGATGGGGACAAGACGCCCGTCATCCGTGGTTCCGCTCTCTGTGCCCTTGAGGTGACCCCTCCCCACCCGCCCATCAACATCCCTTAGGGTTGGAGAGGGAAGGAGAGAGAGTGGGGTAGGAAGAGGTGTGGGGGGAAGAGTATGGGATAGGGGGAGGTCTGGGGAAGGGGAGAGAGGGAGAGTTGGAGATGGAAAGAAGAGAAGGAGAGGAGGTTGGGGAGAGAGAAGTGGAGACAGAAATGAGTGTGAGGGAAGAGGGAGTTGCAGGAGACAGGGAGAGTGGATGAGAGAAAGAGGAATGAGGGGGCAAGAGTTTCCTTGGGTCGCTCCCAAGAATGGAAGGGAGGCTCAAGGTATAATGACAGGGAGCCGGATAGGCTGGGACATTTTTCCCTGGAGCGCAGGAGGCTGAAGTGGGTGGAGGTTGGGAAAGAGCCTTCTAGAAGTTTGTAAATCCGTTGAGGGGGTGCAGGTATGGTGGATGGTCACCATCCCACTCCCTATGAGGTCGGGGGAGAGGTTTAAAGGAGTGGAGCATGCTGAGGGAGAGGCAGTGGGAACGGTTACAGGAGTGGGGTGGCGAAGAGGGCAGTCTCGGGGAGGGGGTGTGTCGGCAGATAGAAGTCAGGCCAAATGGCCAGGGGAATGATGGTGAGGGGAAAATGGGTCGGTGTTGTCAGGGCAGCCTGACACCTGGTGTTGGGGTTCACACAGAATCGGGAGCTGGAACTGGGTCGGGAATCTGTCCTGAAGCTGCTGGATGCAGTAGACAACTGCATACCCATTCCCAATCGAGATCTGGAGCAACCCTTCCTGCTGCCCATTGAACAGATCTACTCCATTCCAGGTAACTCCCCTTTCCCCCCTTCTCCTTCTCCCCCTTCTCCCACTCCCCCCTCTCCCTCAATCCTTCACTCCCCCCACCCCATTCTCTCTCCCTCCTCACTCCCCATCATCCCCATCTCTCCTCCTCCCTCTCTCCCCATCTCGCTCCGCCCTCTCTTTCCCTCCCACCCCATCTCTCTCCTCCCCTTTCCCACCTGTCGCTTTCCCCCTCCCCTCACTCTCTCTCTCTGCCCCCCCCTCCCCCTCACAGGACGGGGCACAGTTGTGACTGGGACATTGGAGAGAGGCGTCATCAAGAAGGGGGACGATTGTGAGTTTATTGGCCATAACAAGAGTCTGCGATCCGTCGTTACTGGTAAGAGCCTAACGCCCTCTTCCCCTCTTTCTACCCCTCAAAACCTCCCTCACTCTTCCATCCCTCACCCCTCCCTCATCCCTCCTACACTCTCCCTTGCCCTCTCCCCTTCCTGTCCCCTCTTCACCTCCCTCGTCCTCTCCCCCTCCTTCTTCCCCCTCACTCCCTCTCCACCCACCCCTCACCTCTCTTCTTTCTGCCCCATTTTATCCCTCCCCCCTTCCTGCCACCACCCCCTCCACTGTCGCTGTCACCCCCACCCTATTCTGATCCGCCGCCACCCCTCAGTCCTCCACCTCCCCTTCCCCTGCTCTAAACCGCCACCTCCCTCCGCCGTCACCATCATCCCCCTCCTCGGTCTGAGGCACCACCGCCACCACCCCTTCCCCGCTCCAAGCTGCCACGCCCCACCATCGACATCACCCTGCTGTCAACATCACCCCCACCTTCCACTCTGAGGCGCCGCCACACCCCCCCCCCATCCGCCACCACCCCCTCCCCTCACTGAGTCACCACCACCCTCACCCCTTCTTCTCCGCCTCACTCCCTCCTTTGCTCCCATTCCTCCTTGGGAGAGGTAGAATGGATGAGGAGGTGAGTGTGGGGGTATGGGGGCTGGAAGGGGAGGGGAGAGGTTGGGGGGTTGACCGCCTCTACCCCTACTCATATCCCTGGTATTGGCTGACACTGGTGCGCCGATAAAACCAGTGGAAAAGGTACAGCAGAAAGTCACCCATTTCCAATTGCTCATAGAACGCCCCAATCCTCGGGGATAAGTTGTGTTCAGTGGAAAAGGAGTCAATATCCCAGTAAAGGGTGGGCCCAGTGGAAACAGCACAAGGGCTTCCTATCCTTGCATGTGGAAAGTGGAATGCCTATGGAAAAGGGGCTCCACTTTGACAAGAAATTAGAATAAAATTTGGCCAATTTAACTTTGAAACTTAATCTCGATGTCCTGCTTTAAATTGTAATAATGAATGTCTGGCACATAAGATGATGCCATCAGGTTCCTGAATGATCAATGAACCAAAAATTCTGCCTTACTTTTCATTCACTATTATTTTTATTTGTTGTAAGATGATTCATAATATATTTAAATTTAGACATACTGTGCAGTAACAGGCCATTTGCCCCACAAGCCTGTGCCGCCCAAATTACACTCCATTAACCTACAACTACCCCCTGATAATTTTCAAACTGAGTGAGGAAACTGGAGCCCCTTCCCCCCCCCGACAGGGAGAACATACAAACTTCTGAAAGCGCGGGATTCAAGCCTATCGCTGGCACTGTAAAGGCGTGTTGTGTCCACCATGCCACCCCGCATGAACATGAACGTCTGGGGTGTGACACTGCCACTTCCCCCACCTCTCCTCCTTACCCTCTCTGATTCTACCCCTCCCCAGGGATCGAGATGTTCCACCAGAACCTGGAGAGGGCGGAGGCGGGTGACAACCTTGGTGCCCTCGTGCGGGGGCTGAAGCGAGAAGATGTGCGCCGGGGGATGGTCCTCTGCCGACCGGGCACCATCAGGCCCCATCAGAAGGTGGAGGCCCAGGTCAGTTGGCAATTTGTGTCCGGCAACCCAGACCTCGCGCTCACTCACTGGGGCTGGAGTCAGTTCTGCCAGTTGCAGGAGGGAGAGAGAGAGTTGGGAGGAAGAGGAGAGGGGAGGGAGAGAAAGAGAGGGAAGAGGAAGGGAAGGGAGGAATAGAGGAGAGGAGGGAAGGAAAGAAATGGGAGGGAGGGAGAAAGGGAAGGAGAGAGGAAGCAATGTGGGGGGCTCCTCGACCCCCTTGCCCCTGCTGTGGACAGGGTACCAGTGTCTCCCCACCCCCCCTAGCTGGAGCCAGTTAAAACCATAGCAACATCGGGGAGGAAGGGAGACCCGGTCAGAGGAGGGAGCGGCTCTGGGGAGGTGGAGGGGGAGGGTGGTTGAAGGAGTTGCTCCGGGGGAGGGGAACGAACCACAGAGGTTGATGGAAACTGAGAGCAGGGTCCCACAGCAACATGATTCCACCCGCAGATACATCCGCAACCCCTCTGCCTTCTGCAGGGACCCTCCACTCCTCCCAACCAATTGCACCACATGGCCACACTTGGTCCCACAGTTCCTCCCTCACCCCCGTTCAGGACCCCAAGCAGGCCTTCCAAATGATGCAATGCCTCGCTTGTGTATCTGTGGGGGTGATTCATCGCATCCGGTGCTCCTATCATGGCCTCCTCTGCCTCGGAGAGACTGGGTAACTGCTTCACTGAGCACCTTCGCTCCGTCTGCACCAGGGACAAGAACCTCCCAGTGGCCGGCCACTTACATTCCGCAAGCCCACTCACGTGTCTGTCCTCGGCCTCATATAGATACATAGAACCTTTCAGCCCACAATGTTCTGCCGACCTTCAGCCCCCACCTCCCACAATGTACCTGCCAACACCACTAACCCAGGTCAGCATTCCACCCACCATCCACTCTCTGGGTCCAAATCCATGCATCCTTCAAGGTCGCTGCGCAGATTGATAGGCCTGTGGGACGCTGGGATTCATTAGTCACGAGATTGACTTCAGGAATCGAGAGGTAGGAGTCACATGATGTAGTAGTGGCCGGTCGGGGAACTCCAGCCCTCTCCAGAAAAATTTAAAAAAAACACAGAAAACACAAAGGCACAAACACAAAAATCAAAATAAAGTAAAAGTAAAGGTGGGAAGCAACTGGCAGCGAAGAAAGAAAAGTCGAAAGCAACGGGAAGAAGAAAAGACATTGGAAGAAGAAGGTGAAGGCCTTACCTGTCTGAGGAGGCCCGCTGCGTAGAGAGAAGCCAGCTCCCTCAGGTCAGTCGAAGTCCTGAGCTCGGGACTACAAAAATGGCTCACAGAGCCGAGTAAAAGTCCGCAACCGCGGAAAAAACACACTGACGGGAGGGGGAACAGCTGCGGAGTCGATCTCCACAGCTGAGAGAGACACCTGCAGCACAGCAGCAGGTGCAGAACACAGACAATAATGACAACAGGAAAGAAGAGAGTAAAAAGAAATCAAGGAAACAACAGATGACCAACGCAGAGGAAGAAGAAGAAGAACATAGAGAAATGGAAGAAGGAGGGAAGGGCAAGACAATGGATATTTTTTTTTAAAGAATATATGGAATCAGTAAAAGAATGGCAATCACAAGAATTTAGTGAAATAAAAAGAAGAATAAAAAGTACAGAAGAAAAAATGAATAGATTAGAGATGGTCATGTCAGATATAGGAAAAAGAGTGGACAAGGTGGAAGAACGAGAAACAGCCGTAGAAATGGAAGTAGAGGACTTAAAAAAGAATTAGAAGAATCTAATAAAAAAGTGAAAGAGACACAAGAGCTGTTAGCTCAGAAGATAGATATAATGGAAAATTATAATAGAAGAAATAATATAAAGATAGTGGGCCTTAAGGAAGATGAAGAAGGCAAGAATATGAGAGAATTTATAAAAGATTGGATCCCCAGGGTCCTAGGAAGACCAGAATTACAGGAAGAAATGGAAATAGAAAGGGCACATAGAACATTAGCCCCTAAACCACAACCACAACAAAAACCAAGATCCATTTGAGTAAAATTCCTAAGATATACAACAAGAGAAAATATATTGGAGAAAGCAATGAAGAAAATAAGAGAAGACAAAAAGCCACTGGAATACAAAGGTCAAAAAAAATTTTTCTATCCAGATATAAGTTTTGAACTCCTGAAGAAGTGGAAGGAGTTTAATACAGCAAAAGCGATCCTATTGAAAAAAGGATATAAATTTATGCTAAAGTACCCAGCGGTACTGAAAATAGTTATTCCAGGGCAGCAAAACAGACTATTCTCGGATCCGGAGGAAGCACGAAAATTTGCAGAACAACTACAAAACATACAGAGAGATGAAGACATGTAACGAGAGCAAAAATGACCATGAACTATATTTATGTGTGTATATGGGTATATATATATATATATATATATAAATATATGTGTGTGTGTATGTATATATGTGTGTACATGAGTGTATGCGTATTTAAAGGAAAATATATAGAGTATAGATAAGAATTAATAAGGGAAAGAAAGGGAAGAGAGGAAGAAAGGAGGGAATTAAAAGAGTGACCTTTGTTGTATATGAAAATTAAAATCTTTTCTTGGGGGGGCTGGGTGGGGAAGAGTTACGGTCACTGCGAAATCAGTTGACGCTTGCGAGTGAATTTGCAAATCCAAATGGAGAGGGGAGATATGGTTGCCCGACAAGGGATAAAGGGCAACTCAGGAAGGGGAGGGGATAGTGGGGTTAAAGGAATTTTAGATAGGAGAATAATGGAAATGTTTTATGTTTTAGAAATGTTGTCTTATAAAGTGTTCAAAAAAAGAAAGCAGAAATGGATAAAAAGGAAAGGTGATGATGAGGAAACGGAAAGGAAAGATAAACAAAGTATGAAATGGCTATGTTGAACTATATGACTTTAAATATTAATGGAATACATAACCAAATCAAAAGGAAGAAACTGCTAAATTTATTGAAAAAATTAAAAATTGATATAGCATTCATGCAAGAAACACACTTAACTGAAGTGGAGCACAAGAAATTAAAGAGAGATTGGATAGGACATGTAACAGCAGCGTCATATAATTCAAAAGCTAGAGGAGTACCTATATTATTCAGTAAAAATGTACCAATTAAAATAGAAGAGGAAATAATAGATCCAGCAGGGAGATATGTAATGATAAAATGTCAGATATATTCGGAGTTTTGGAATTTACTCATTCTATATTCACCTAACGAAGAAGATCAAAAATTTATGCAAGATTTTTTTTGAAGATAGCAGGCACGCAAGGGAACATACTAATAGAAGGAGATTTCAACCTTAATTTGGATTCAAACATGGATAAAACTGGGAAAAAAAATTAACAGAAAGAACAAAGTAACCAAATTTATAATTAAATCGATGCAAGAAATGCAACTTTTGGATATATGGAGGAAACAACACCCAAAGGAAAAGGAATATTCATATTATTCGGGTAGACATAAAACATACTCAAGAATAGACCTATTCCTGTTATCAGCTCGCATGCAAGACAGAGTTAGAAAAACAGAATATAAAGCTAGAATATTATCGGACCACTCACCCCTGATATTGACAATAGAGTTAGAGGACATCCCTCCAAGAACGTATCGATGGAGATTAAACTCCATGCTACTTAAAAAGCAGGATTTTAGAGAATTCATTGAAAGACAAATTAAAATGTACTTTGAAATAAATACGAAATCAGTGAAAGATAAGTTTATACTATGGGACGCAATGAAAGCGTTCATCAGAGGGCAAATAATAAGTTATGTAACCAAGATGAAGAAGGACTACAATCAGGAAACAGAGCAGTTGGAAAGGGAAATAGCAAATATAGAAAAAGAATTAGCAATGAAGGAAGACACAACTAAAAGAGAATTGGCAGATAAAAAAATAAAATATGAAACACTACAAATATATAAGGTGGAGAAGAACATAATGAAGACAAAACAGAAATATTATGAACTAGGAGAAAAAACGCACAAAATTCTAGCGTGCCAGCTTAAGACAGAACAAACTAAGAGAATGGTATTGGCATCAAGGAAAAAAGACAAACAAATCACATATAATCCAACGGAGATTAATGAAAACTTCAGAGAATTCTACGAACAATTATACTAAACTGAAAACGAAGGGAAAGAAGACAAAATAGGTGCATTTTTAACTAAAATTAAACTACCAAAATTACAAACAGAGGAACAAAATAAATTAACAGAAACATTGGAAATAGTAGAAATACAAGAGATAATAAAAAAAACTACCGAATAATAAAACACCAGGAGAGGATGGATTCCCAATAGAATTCTATAAAACATTTAAAGATTTATTAATTCCTCCCCTCCTGGAAGTAATCAACCAGATTGATAAAACACAAAGCTTACCAGATTCATGCAAAACAGGAATAATTACAGTAATACCAAAGACAGGGAAAGATCCACTCGCACCAGCATCATATAGACCAATATCTTTACTTAACGCAGATTATAAGATAATAGCTAAACTATTAGCAAACAGATTAGCCGACTATGTACCAAAAATAGTCAATCTAGACCAAACTGGATTTATTAAAAAAAGAACAACAGACAATATTTGTAAATTTATTAACTTAATTCATGCAGTACAAGGAAATAAAGCTCCAACAGTAGCGGTTGCTTTAGACGCAGAGAAGGCCTTTGACAAAAGTTCAGTTTACCAGAGAAATATATTAATTGGATTAAAGCATTATGTAAGGGGTCATTGGTGAAAGTGATATATATCAAAACAATTGAACTTAAGCAGATCAACAAGGCAGGGATGCCCACTATCACCCTTATTGTTCGCGTTAGCTATAAAACCACTAGCAGAATTGATAAGAACAGAAAATAAAATAAAAGGGATAAAAGTAAAAGACAAGGAATATAAAATCAGTTTATTTGCAGATGACGTTATAGTTTACTTAACAGAACCAGAAATATCAATAAAAGAATTACATAAGCAATTGAAGGAATATGGAGAAGTGTCGGGATACAAGATTAACGCAAATAAAAGTGAAGCAATGCCAATGAATAATGCGGATTTCTCAAAATTTAAGGAAGAATCACCATTCAGATGGCAAATGCAAGCAATACGATACCTAGGTATACAAATAAATAAAAACCTCGGCCATCTATATAAACTCAATTATTATCCACTAATGAAAAAATTACAGGACGACTTAGAGCATTGGAAAGACTTACACTAACACTAATAGGAAGGATAAACTGTATTAAAATGAACATTTTCCCAAGGATACAATACCTATTTCGGGCATTGCCAATACACTTGACGGAGAAATTCTTCAAGGAGTTAAAGAAAATAATAAGGAAATTTTTATGGAAAGGGGGGAAACCGAGGATAGCACTAGATAAATTAACAGAATGGTATAAACAAGGAGGCTTACAACTGCTAAACTTTAAAAATTATTATAGAGCCGCACAATTAAGATACCTATCAGATTTTTATCAAACAAGGGAAAAGCCAGATTGGACTAGATTAGAACTAGATAAAATAGGGGAGAAGATACCTGAACATATATTATATAAATGGGATGAAAAATCGGTACAACGTAGGAATTCTCCAATATTACATCATCTGCTCAACATTTGGAAGAAGATTCATGTAGAAAGGAATAAAACAAATTACCAATTACCAAAACTATTACTGATGCAAAATCAGCTAATCCCTTTTACAATAGATAACCTTTCCTTTAGAGAATGGGAGAAAAAAGGGATCAAAAGAATAGAAAATTGCTTTTCGGGAAATAAATTATTATCCTTTGAACAAATGAAGGATAAATATAAGATAACTCACGATACAGTGTTGGCATACTACCAACTGAAATCCTACTTGAAAGACAAATTGGGAAGCAGTCTGAGGTTACCAGAGGGAAGTAATTTGGAATATGTGATTACAGACACAATGATAATCAAAAAATTTATAACAAACATGTATATTAAACAACAAGAAAAGGAGAATGAAGAAACAAATGGTAAAACTAAACAAAAATGGGAACAAGATCTAAACATAAAGATAAAGAAGGAAACATGGGAGAAGTTATGCTCAGGAACTATGAGAAATACAATAAATACGAGGTTACGTATGATACAATATAACTGGATACACAGGCTATATATTACACCTCAAAAGTTAAATAAATGGGACCCAACAGTATCTGACAGATGTTTTCGCTGTAAAAAGGAAATGGGAACAACAATTCATGCAATCTGGACATGTGAGAAAGTGAAAACATTTTGGGAAGATCTAAACCAGATATTAAATAAAATCACAAAAAGCTATATACCAAAAAACCCAGAGATCTTCCTCCTAAGTAACATAAAAAACAAAGAATTTGGACTTGATTTGGATGGTGCACAAAAAAGATTTGTTAGAATAGCCATAGCTGTAGCAAAAAAATGTATTATGTCAGCCTGGAAATTAGAAGATAACTTGAGAATACAACAATGGTATATAGAAATGAATAAATGTATTCCATTAGAAAAAATAACATAATTTAAGAAATAATATTACAATATTTGAACAAATATGGGAGCCATACATGAAACACAATAGAGAAAACCTACTGGGGACATCTACCACCTAAAATGACAGAAGGAGAAGTGAATGAAAAGAACTGACTCAGTGAAATTTCTTGTTTATTTTTGTTGAGTGACAACATTGTTTGACGGGTTTAATGTATCTTAGATTCTGTACTTTAAATGAATGGGAGGGGAGGTAGGGAGGGTGGGATGGGAAGAGGGGGGGGGGAGAAAACGACACTGTATATATTGGAAAAGGAAAATGTATGTATCTTGCTCAATGTGGTTTATAGTGTGAAAAATAAAAAAAAATTAAAAAAAAGGAATTGAGAGGTCATGTTGCAACTCTACAGATTTCTGATGAGACCCAACTTGGAGAATTGTATTCAGTTATGGTCACCTCATTACAGGAAGGATGCAGAAGCTACGGAGAGGGGGCAGAGGAGATTCTCCAGGATTGGGAACGTCTTATGAGGTGACAAGATTCTGAGAGGCATCGATAGGGTGGACAGTCAGGACAGGATCAGCAAACACCAGAGGACATGTGTACAAAATGAAGTTATGGGGAGACGTCGGGGGTAAGAATTTTTATAAAGAGAGCAGTGGGGGCCTGGGATGCCAGGGATGGAGATGATGGAGGTTGCAACATTAAGGACATTTAAGAGACTTATTAGGCCCATGCATAGAAGAAAAATAAAAGGTTATGGAGTCGGGAGTCCAGTACTTTCTTTTAAGCAATAAATACATGTGTCAGCAACTCGGGGGCTGAAGAGCTTTGTTGGTCAAGGTAATATCACTCTAGCACTTCCCTCTTATTACCCTCTTATATTGAGCAGTGGTGCCCTGGGAAGGAGGTGCAGCCTGTCCACACTATCAATTCCTCTTCATATCGTGTATACCTCCATCATGTCTCCACTCATCCTCATCCTTTCCAAAGAGTAAAGCCCGAGCCCCTCAATCTCTGCTCATAATGCACGATTAAAGCCCCCGCCCCTCAATCTCTGCTCATAATGCACTCGATTAAAGCCACAGTCCCCTCAATCTTTGCTCATAATCCACTCGAGTAAAGCCCCCGACCCCCTCAATCTCTGCTCATAATGCATTCAATTAAAGGCCCCCCATCTCCGCTCATAATGCATTCGATTAAAGCCCCCCCCCATCTCTACTCATAATACATTCTCGATTAAAGCCCCAGCCTCCTCAATCTCTGCTCCCGTACCCTGAGGTCTCTCTTTTCTACAACACTCCCCACCATTCACCGTGTCGGTCCCTGTACCCTGAGGTCTTTCTGTTCTACAACACTCCCCATCATTCACCTTGTCAGTCCCCGTACCCCAAGGTCGCTCTGTTCTGCAACACTCCCCACCATTCATCGTGTCAGTCCCCGTACCCCGAGGTCTCTCTGTCTGCAACACTCCCCACTGTTCACCTGGAGGAGTGTTGAGGTTCATGGACGTGTGAGTTTGGCATGATCCCCACAACCAGTGAGGACACTCACTGGCCTCTGTTTCTGTCCCAACAGGTTTACGTACTGAGCAAAGAAGAGGGAGGGAGACACAAACCTTTTGTCACCAACTTCATGCCTGTCATGTTCTCTCTCACCTGGGACATGGCCTGTCGAGTGCAGCTCCCTCAGGGAAAGGTAAGGGATGGGGGTACATACTGAATGCAGAGGGGGGAGGGAGCAACAAACTCGGTGGAAGGGGGGTTTGAGGGGAGGAGAGGGGGTACGGAGTTAGGAGATTGGAACACCCGCACAGAGTGGATCTCTCTCTCTCACACACACACACACACTCTCACACACACCATATGGGCCTATATCTCACACACACACCATGTGGGTCTCTCACACACACACACCATGTGGGTCTCTCACACACACACACCATGTGGGTCTCTCACACACATCATATGGGCCTCTATCTCTCTCACACACACATATACACACACAGTGTGGGTCTATCTCACACATACATAGGGTGGGGGTCTCTATTTCTCTCACACACAACCCCAGCCCTTCCCTGCTCATTCTCTCTCCCTGTCTCCCTTCCCCCTACAGGAGTTGGTGATGCCAGGGGAGGACACATCCCTCACCCTGACCCTCCGCCAGCCCATGGTCCTGGAGAAGGGGCAGAGATTTACTCTCCGTGATGGGAACCGCACAATTGGAACTGGACTGGTCACGGATGTCCTGCAGAGCACCCCTGAACCCATCAACTGGGGCTAACCTGACAGGCAAGACCCGCGGGGTCTGCATACAGACCCATGCTGCTCCTTCTCCACTATTTGTGATGTTATTTAAACTATTCCTTTCTTTTTTTTTAAATAAACTTTTTGAACTATCAGTGCTGTCTACCGCCTGCGGTGAGATTGAAACTCCCTGTCCCATCACACGCTCCTGGGGTGGGACACATAGTGAAGCTCCCTCTCCTCCCGTCCCATCACACCCTCCCCAGGGTGGTACACAGAGTGAAGCTCCCTCTTCTCCCCCCCCCCCCCCCCCCACCCACCACGTCCTGTCACACACTCGCGGGTGGAATACTGAGTGAAGCTCCCTGTCTCATCACACACTCCCGGGGTCGGACACAGAGTGAAGTCCCCCCCTCTCCCATCACACACTCCTGGGGTGAAACACAGACATCAGCCCCACTTGAGATGCTTGCCAAAGAGAAGAACTGAAACCAACTTTTCCATGTGAAAGCTTTAATTTCGCGTTCCTCGGGACGATTGAGCGGGTGGGGGGGGGGGGGGGCTAGCTCTCTCCTGGACCCCCAGCCCACGTTGCCAGTCTCGTCACTTTTTCTTGTTGTCTTTGCAAGCCACAACATAACGCTGGGCCACATTGAGTGGTGGAGAGTAGCCATCAGCATAGGATGTGTCCTCGAACAGGACTGAGTAGTCATCTTGTGGCTGGGGACAGGAGGGAAGTGGAATGAGGAGTTAGCATGAGGTGCAAGGTCTCTCCTACATCTTCCTCTCCCCTCTCCGCCAAGATCCCCCCTTTCCCTCCACCCTTTGCCTGGCTCTCCCTCTTCCCCACCTCTCCTCACCCCTCCCTGCCTCTCTTCCCTCCTTCCTTCTGTCTTGCTACCTCTCCTCTCCCCTCCTTCCTCTGCCTTGCTCCCCCTCCCCTCCTTTCCATTTTCCCTTCCTCTCTCCTTCTCCCCCCCCCCCACCCATCACCTGCTTCACCTCCCCTCCTTGCCTTCTCCCCATCCTCCTTTCCCTTCCATTACTTCCATTACCTCCCCTCTTCTTCCTCCTCCCCCCTCCTCTCCCTCTGCCTCGTTTCCTCTCCTCCCCAACCCTCCATAGACTCACTCCCTCTCTCCAGTTGCCCTGCTCCCTTCCCCCTCCTTTCTTCCTCCCCAGCTCCTTCCCCCTCTCATCTCCAGCCTCCACTCCCTACCAAGTCCTTTCACCCTCCCCATCTCAGCTCTCACTCCTTTGCCCTCTTTCCCCCCCAACCCTTCCCCTCACCCAATTCGCTTCCCCTCCCTCCCCAGGTCCTCCCCTCCTTTCCCCCCACCTCCTCCTCCCCTCCTTTCCCCCCACCTCCTCCTCCCCTCCCCTCACACCCCCATCCCCTCTCTCAGCCCCTCTCCTTCCTCCCCAACCCAGTGAGAGAATTGATCCCTTCGGCTGCCTCCACCCCCCCCCGTCTTCCCCTAGCCCCAACCCACCCTCTCCCAGCCCAACTCCCTCCTCCCCCAACCCAGTGAACCTCCACCCAGAGTCACCTTCCCCTCTCTCCGATCATATGCCCAGACATCCCTCCCTCGGAAACCCCCACCTCTCCTCCGACCTACCCGCTGGGGCGGAGTGTGGATCAGGGCCCGGTAGAAGCAGGTGGTCTGGGGGTAGAGGGCAAGGACGAGCTGGTCCTTCTGGAACAGGGCCTCGGGATCCGTCTCTGGGTTCGCCTTCCACTGGGGCAACGGGATGATCCTGCGGCGGCTCAGCGTGTGCCTCCTGCCAGGGGAGGAGGGTACAGTGGTCAGGGAGCAGAGGGCAGCAGGATCGGGCCGGTGAGGGAAGCTGCAGTTTGATGGAGCCAATATTGACATGGGCGAGACAGTGGGAGGTGGGGGGGGGGGGGGTGGGATGAACTTTCACTCACTCTTTTCCTTCCTCATCGATGTCATCCACCTCGTACCTGGTGAAGGAGAAAATAGAGTTTGAGAGAGAGAGAGAGAGGGGGGGTGTGAGAGGAGAGGAGGGGGGTGGGGGAGAGAGAGGGGAGAAAGAGAGGGAGGGGGAGGTAGGAAGGGAGAGGGGGGAAGACTGACTTATTGGTGGCGTGGTTGTAGCTGACAGTCTCGGCGAGGATCCACTGTTCGTCGGCATCCAGACCCTTCACCCTTGCTGCCACCTTGTCCCCCGGCTTCACCACGTAGTCCCCGGCTGCCGGCACCGCTCCGCAGAGTGGTGGGGGTCTGTCGGGGAGAGGCACTGGGGTGAGGGAAGCACGTGACATTCTCTCTCCTCCTTTCCTCTCTCTCCTCCCCCTCTCCTGCTCTCACCTCTCTCCCCTCCCTGTCCTCCCTCCCTCTCTTGCCCCCACTCTCCCACCCCCCCCTGCCCCCACCTCTCCCGCCCACCTACTTGTCGCCGGGTTTCCCAATCCACAGTGGGAGGGTCATGGCTGACTGCTGGAGCAGGGTCATTAGCACTCCCCGCCGCATCGTCTTCCGAGGGGGTTCCGAGTCGTTGTAGAGGCCCGCATTCCGGGCAGCTGGAGGGAGGGGGAAACAAGGATTTGTTATACGCCACCATACAGATACTTTCCTCTGAACCCCCACCCAGAGTCCACTTCCCCTCTCTCTCCGATCGTACACCCAGACACCCCTCCCTCAGAACACTTCCCCCCCCCCCCCGACAGCCCACCCAGACCTCTAACCCCCCTTCCGATGTTCCCCCCTCCAAACTCCCCCCTCCCTCCAATCACCCAGCCAGACTCTTCTCCCATGCCTCCAACCCTCCCCTCCCTCTGAAGCTTTCTCCCCCGATTGCCCACCCAGAGTCCCCCTCCGAACACCCCACCTCACCAATTCTACGCTCCTCCAGTATCGACTTCACCTCCGCAATCTTGTCCAGGGCCTTTCGTAGGATGCTGGGGGGTGCGGGAGGGAGAGAGAGAGATGGAGCGGGGAGGGTTGGGGAGGCAGAGGTGGTGGAGGAAGGGAGAGGCAAGAGATGGAGGGGGAGTGGGTAAAAGTGGAAGGAGAGAGATGGAGGAAGGGCAGAATGAGGGATAAAGAGAGGTGGAGGGAAAGGTTAAAGAGGTTAGGACTTTATTCCCTGGAACATAGAAGGTAAAGATTGGAGGCATTGTGGACAGCGAGAAAGGTTTTCAAAGCTTGCGGAGGGACCTGGACCATCTGGAAAAACGGGCTTGTCAATGGCCAATGGAATTTAATGCAGACAAGTGTGAGGTGTTGCATTTTGGAAGGATAAACCAAGGTTGGACGTCCACGGTGAATGGTCGGGCACTGAGGAGTGCGGTAGAACAGTGGAATCTGGGGATACAGATACATAATTTCCTGAAAGTGGCGTCATAGGTGGACGGGGTTGTAAAGAGAGCTTTTCGCACATTGCCTTCATAAATCAAAATATTGAGTACAGGAGTTGGGATGTTATGGTAAAGTTGTACAAGACTTTGGTGAGGCCACATTTGGAGAATTGTGTGCAGTTTTGGTCACCGAACTACAGGAAAGTTCTTAATAAGATAGAAAGATGCAGAGATTTACTAGGATGTTGCCCGGACTTCAGGAACTGAGTTACGGGGAAAGTTAAAACAAGTTTGGACTTTATTCCCTGGAGCGTAGAAGAATGAGGGGAGATTTGATTGCTGTGTTTAAAATTATGAAGGGGACAGAGGGAGGTGAGATCCATACCAGAGGGTTAAGGGTGAAAGGGGAAAAGCTTAGGGGGAACTTCTTCACAGAGAGCGGTGGGGGTGTGGAATGAGCTGAAGGGGTGGATTCAGACTCTATTTTAACAGTTGAGAAGAATTTAGATGGGTACGTGGATGGGAGGGGTGCGGAGGGATATGAGCTGGGTTAGAATAATGAGCAGAATAATAGTTTGCCACAGACTAGAAGGGCTGAAGGGGCCTGTATCTACGGGGAGGGGAGTGAGAAAGAGGTCACTTACTTGCACTCAGCTTCTCCATCGGCCTTGGCAGTTGTGTACAGACCACGGAGCTTGGTGCGGTAGTACGGGGATACTGAGGAGGTGAGAGAGCCCATCACTGTCCCACCCTATCCACGACCCTCCTTGTCGCTGCAACCCCCTCCGGTCCCCAACATCCCTCCCTGTCGCTGCAACCCCCTCCGGTCCCCAACATCCCTCCCTGTCGCTGCAACCCCATCCGGTCCCCAACATCCCTCCCTTTCTCTGTAACTTCCTCCAGTTCCCTACACCCTTCCCCGTCTCTGTAACCCCCCTCTGGTCCCCAACACCCATCCTTGTGTCTGTAACCCCCTCCGGTTCCCTACCCCTCTCCCTGTCTCTGTAACCCCCTCTGGTCCCCTACACTTTTCCCTGTGTCTGTAACCCCCTCTGGTCCCCTACATCCCTCCCTGTCTCTGTAACACCCTCTGGTCCCCTACACCCCTCCCTGTCTCTGTCACTCCCCTCTGGTCCCCTACACCCCTCCTTGTCTTTGCACCCACCCCCCCCCCCCCCCCAATCCTGGGTCAGGGCGCTACCTTCCCTGACCCTTGGCTTGACCCACAGGAGTCATGAGGTCATGACCCCTGACCCTTCCTCAGTGTCACTCACTCTTCTGCTCTGTCTGCATGCGTTCATGAGTTTTCTGTATGTTGATCAGATTGTGTTCACTGCGTGACCTCTCCTCCTGGGAGGTGGGTGGGAAGGGGGGGGTGGAGAAAGAGAGGGGGAGAGAGAGTTCACACCATGCCATTTTCCTCTCTTTAACTTACTTTCCCTTCTCTCTCCCCCTCCCTATTCCCCCTCCTCCTCCCCACCCACCCTCTTCCATCCCTACCCTACTTGGACTCTGATGAGGCAGGTTGTCTCAGGGGCTGGGTGACGTTTCCCCCAAAACCCTACTCCCTCCCTCACCTCCAGACCCCGTACTGAGTCAGGCCCAGATCACCAGCTGCTGGTTACCTAGTTAACTATGTGTTCTGGTGACCGGGTGACCTAATGCTGGGAAATCTACGATGGCACAGGTCACAAAGTTTAGCTCAATCAGCGGTAACCATCGACAGTTCTGCCATGCAGGTGGGGCCTCAACGCCCCTCTCTGCGATGGGACTCCCGAACGGAAAGACCACTATCGATCCGGGTCAGCAGCAGGATGTTGAGCGCCATCACACTGAGCACTGGCACACCTCAGGGCGGTGTGTTACCCCGCTCCTGTTCACACCACTGACCCATGACTACATCGCCAGGTCCAGCTCCAACGGGGTCACTGAGTTTGCAGATGACACAACAGTCGATGGCCTCATCAGCAACGACGAGGAATCGCACTGTGGAGAAGAGGTGGAAATCCTTGAGAAATGGTGCGAGACTCTCATCATGGACAAAGGAGATGATCGTGGACTTCAGGAGGATCAGGAACGACCACCTTCCACTACACATCAACATCTCTGTAGTGGAGAGAGTGGAGAGCACCAAGATCCCTGGAGTTCACTGAACTAGTGACCTATCGTGGACACTCAACATCTCCTCACTTGTCAGGATGGCGTAACAGTGACTACACATCCTGAGAAGACTGAATCGAGCAAGGCCACCAGCCACCATCATATCAACCTTCTATAGAAGCTTTATCGAGAGTGTCCTGGCCAGCTGCATCACCATGAGGGTACGGCTGCTGCAGAGAAGTGGATCGGAGGTCAATCCACAGGACCATAAGAGTGGCAGAGAGGATCACTGGAGTCTCCCTCCCCCACCCCCCCCCTCCCCCCTCCCCCCCATCGATGCAATCTATGGGGATCATTTGACCGAAGAGGGCGCACAAAATCACTTCCACACAGCATCTTTCTGCTGCTTCCATTGGTGAAGGGATCCAGGAGGATCAGAGCCAGCACCGCCAGGCTGAGGACCAGCTTCTTCCAAGGGGCAGTGAGAAGGGTGAACGACCAAAGAAACTGCTCCTACTGACCACCTCATATTCGTGAGAGACCCACACTGTGTGTGTGTGTGTGTGTGTGTGTGTGTGTGTGTGTGTGTGTGTGTGTGTGTGTGTGTGTGTGTGTGTGAGACACCCTCACTGTGTGTGTGAGAGAGACCCACACTATGTGTGTGAGAGATCCACACTGTGTGTGTGAGAAAGACCAACACTGTGTGTGAGAGACCCACACTGTGTGTGTGTGTGTGAGACCCACACTGTGTGTGTGTGAGAGACCCACACTGTGTGTGAGAGACCCACACTGTGTGTGTGTGTGTGTGTGTGTGTGAGACCCACACTGTGTGTGTGTGTGTGTGTGTGTGTGTGTGTGAGAGACCCACTGTGTGTGTGTGTGTGTGAGAGACCCTCACTGTATGTGTGTGAGACCCACACTGTGTGTGAGACCCACACTGTGTGTGAGAGACATTCACTGTGTGTGAGAGAGACCCTCACTGTGTCTGAGAGAGACCCTCACTGTGACTTCAGCCACGACATCTGCAGGCCTTCACCTTTCACCAAGGACGGTAATAAACTTGGTTTCTTCAGCAGAGGTGACCTCTAACCTGGAGAGGTTACCAGATCATCTCCAGTGGGTCACCTGCAACAGTTACTGGGCAGGAGAGCACCGGAGTGTGTGCTACTAGTTAAGATGGTAAGATGGGCACTAGACACTGGTATTATCGTTCACCCCTGGCTGGTTACCGGGGGGGAGGGGTGGGGGCGTGGTAGTTTAGCCAGTTCCAATTGCAGCAGATACACGTTAACAGGCCAGCGTTCAGATTTATTGCCAGAGTACAAACGTGACGTCACGTACAACTCTGAGATTCTTTTCCCTGCAGGTGCGGCATAATTTCTACTTTTTGGTAGTTCAAAAAATAAACCCTGCACAACATAAACATGGAAACAAATAAAGAAATGTGAACAAAACTGACTGCAATGCAGAGAGAATAAAAATCATTAAGGGGCACAGGAATCCTGAAATGAGTCCCTGATTGAGTTTGTCGTTGAGGAGTCTGACAGTGGAGGTGGAGCAGCTGTTCCTGAACCTGGTGGTGCGAGTCTTGTGGCCCTTACACCTCTTTCCTGATGGCAGCAGCGAGAACAGAGTGTGTGGGGGGCCCTTACACCTCACCGACGGCTGCATTCCCCATGGATGTTCTGGACGGTGGGGAGATGTTCCTGAGCTGTGTCCACGATCTTTTGCAGGGTATCGGTGTCCCACGTACCAGACCGTGATGCCCACTTTCCATCGCACCGCTGTGCAAATTTGCCAACTCCTGAGGAGGTCGAAGCGCTGCCATGATTTCTTCACGATGCCATTGGTGTGATGGGTCCAGGAAAGATCCTCCGAGATAGTGACTCACAAGAACTTAAATTTGCCCACCTCTCCACCTTTGATCCCCCTATGATCACTGGATCATTTACCTCTTACTTTCCCTTCCTGAAGTCAACAATGAGCTCCTTGGTTTTGGTGACATTGAGTGCAAGGTTGTTGCTGGTGCACCATTTAATCTCCCTCCTGTATACTGACTCATCCCATTCCTTTATACAACCCACAACCATGGTATCATCAGCAAATTTGTAGATGGTGTTATTGTTGTACTGAGCCACATAGTCATAAGTGTAGAGCAGGGGTTAAGAACACAGCTCTGGTGCTCTAGGACTGATGGACTTAAATGACTGATGTGACTTGTACATGTAAAACGTGTGCTTCGGATTCAGAATTTATCGTCATGAACAAGTCATGAAATTCGGTGTTTTACAGCAGCGTCACAGGGCAAACATTCATATTATAACCATCTTACATTACTATAAAATAACTACTCAAAGTCAGGCAGCGTCTGTGGTTCACCAATGAATCTGGTGGCGGAGGGGAAGAAGCCTTCCTTGTAGCCGCTGAGTAGCTCATCTTCAGGCTCCTGGACCTTGGAAAAGGTAGCAGAGTGAAGAGGGCCTGGTCTGGGTGGTGGGGGTCTTTGAGGATAGACTGCTTTTTTAAGACCCCACCTCATGTAGACGTCCTCAGTGGGGTGAAGTCTGGTGCCTGTGATATCGCAGCCGAGTTCACAACCCTCTGGAGTTTATTCTTGACCTGAGAGTTGGCGCCTCCATACCAGGCAGTGATGCAATACCTGTGGAAGTTTACAAGAGTCTTCAGTGACGGACCAAATCTCCTCAGACACGACACGAAGTGCAGCCGCTGGCAAGCCTTCTTTGTGACAGCATCGACATGGAGGTTCCAGGTCAGATCCTCGGAGATGTTCACACCCAGGGATTTGAAATTCTTGACCCTCTCCACTACTGAGCCCTCGATGAGGACTAGGTTGTGTTCCCCTGACTCCCTCCTGAAGTCCACAATCATCTTGGTTTTGCTGACGTTGAGCGCAAGGTTGTTGTCGTGACCCCATTCAATGAGCTGATCCATCTCCCTCCTGTCTGCTTCCTCGACAGCATTGGAATTGTGCCTGGCCACTCAATCGTGGGTGTAGAGTGAGTAGGCGTGAGTTACCAGATTATTAAACTGCTGGTTCCTTGTTAACTAGTTATCTGATGTGAAACAGGAATGGCCCTAGTCAGTTGGATACTGGGGCATTAGTTATTGGGTAAGCGAGTTACTAACCAGAGGTTAACCAGGTGATTTCAGTGGTTGGGTTCCCTGAGGGCAGAGGGTTAAGGAGTTAACTAGTATAACCTGGTTACCAATTACCTGGGTTTGCCTGATCAGCTGGTGAAGGTCACCGAGGAGTTCAGAGATGCGGGTGTCCGCAGAGACCAGAGCCATGGATAATCTGGGGGGAAGGGGGGGGGAGGGAGAGAGAAGGGCGGAGGAGGGGGGAGGGGGGGGGAGGGGAAATGGAAAATGTCATCCCTGAAACACTCCGCTCCCTACCCCCACCCCCGGTTCTGCTGCCCCGCCAGCAGTCTAGTAACTGGTGACACCCGCAACCCATAACCCCATACAACCCCATGTTGGAAGAAGTCGTCCACCCGCAGGAGGGAGCGCCTAACCCGAGTACACCTGGAGGGAGCATCCAGCTGAATATAGAAAGGAGAGGGAGCGCCCGGCCGAATACACCCGAGAGAGGGAGCGCCCGGCCGAATGAACATTGGGAGGGAGCGCTCTGCAGAATGCACCTGAGAGGGTGCGCCCGGCCGAATACACCCGAGCGAGGGAGCGTCCGGCCGAATGAACCATTGGGAGCGCTCGGCAGAATGCACCCAAGAGAGGGAGCGCCCGGCGCTAATACATCCGAGCGAGGGAGCGCCCGGCCGAATAAACCATTGGGAGGGAGCGTTCGGCAGAATACACCCAGGAGAGGGAGCGCCGGGCGGAATGCACCAAAGGAAGGGATTCCCCCAACCCCGCCTCAACCCGAAGGAGGGACCGCCCGACTGCCTGCTACCCGCCACCGCTCACCTTCCTTCGCCGACCAACGCGTATGCACTTCGCTGCCGCTCGCACGGCCTCCCTGGGAGAGCTGTCAATCGGCAGCCGCACCACCGTACCATTGGTCAGTGCCGCTGCCCCGCAGGCGTCGCACGGCGTTCGACCCGCCCCGCAGACTGCGGCCGCTGAGGGGCTGAGGACGCATTTCGAAATGGCGAACGGGGGACAAAAAGAATCCTTGGATAGTCGAGTTAAAATGCACCCCCAATTCGGTCCAATGCATCCTCTCCTGCAGTGAATGCAGCACAAAGCTCAGAGAAAGAGCCAGAAAAAAGGACAATAATGCAGAATAAAACTACAAAACATTCAACAGGCATCAAAGTTGGAACATTTGACCCTCCATCCTAAACCTTGAATTCCCGAGAGGGAGGGGTGTAGGGTATGAGAAGGGGTTACAGAGACAGGTCCTGTACCGCCCGGTTTCCTACACCCCTCCCTGTCTCTGTAACCCCCTCCAGTTCCCTACACTCCTCCCTGTCTGATTCCTCTCCACCACCATACCCGACAAGGCATTCCAGACCCCCACAACTCTCTGTGTGAAAAAAACTTCTCCCTGACGTCTCCCCTGAACTTCCCTCCCTCCACTTTGTACACACGTCCTCTAGTGTTTGCTGATCCTGCACTGTCCTGTCCACAATGTCTATGCCTCCTTTCGTCCTCTATTAAATCTCATCCTTCTTCAATCCAAAGATAAAGATCCCAGTTCTGCTAACCTTGCCTCATATAAGACTTAGTTTCCAAAATCTTTCTCCAAATGGCTTATATATCCCTTAAGCTCTGTGTTCGTTTAGGGAGGGGAATCTTCCTTCCTCTTTTGATGAAGAAAGTACATCTCTTATTTTGACAAAAGGGAAGTTAACTGACCTGATGCTGCTTATGGACCTATTTCATTACTTCATGTAGATACAAAGATTATTATCTAAGTTCTTGCTCATCGATTAAAGAATATCGGAGATGTTGACAGCCAGGAATTTGACATTCTTGACCCCCTCTGCGACTGAGCCCTCGATGAGGACTGGGTCATGTTCCCCTGACTCCCTTATGAAGTCCACCATCATCTCCTTGGTTTTCCTGACATTGAGCACAAGGTTGTTGTCGTGACCCCATTCAATGAGCTGATCCGTCTCCCTCCTGTCTGCTTCCTCCTCGCCGTCTGTGATTCCGCCGACAACTGTGTTGTCATTGGCAAATTTGTAGATGGAATTGTGCCTGGCCACAAAGATGTGGGTGTAGAGTGAGTAGAGCAGTGGGGTAAGCACACATCATCAGGGTGTGCCTGTGTTGATCAGTGAAGAGGAGACGTTGTTTCCAATCCATACTGACTGTGGTCTTCTGATGAGGAAGTCAGGGATCCAGTTGTAGAGTTGGGTACAGAGGCCCAGAGTTTGTAGATTTATGTTAATAGATCTGTGCTAATATTAATATTTTGGTTCAAGTTATATTTCATATAAAAATGTCTGCATATGTGTTCTTATTAAGTTAGCTGTGGACTGGCACAGGGTCACTTTTACAGATACACCATTGAAATCAGAAGAGTGTTCATCCTTGGAGTCAAAGATTTGGATGGTGCACAAAAAAGATTTGTTAAGATAGCTCTAGCCATAGTAAAAAAATGTATTATGTCAACCTGGAAATTGGAAGATAATTTGAGAATACAACAATGGTATATAGAAATGAATAAATGTATTCCATTAGAAAAAATAACATATGGTTTAAGAAATAATATTGAAATATTTGAACAAATATGGGAGTCTTACATGAAACACAATAGAGAAAACCTACCAGGGACATTCACTACCTAAATTAACAAAAGGAGAAGGAAATGAAAAGAATTGACTCAGTGGAATTTCTTGCTTATTTTTATTGAATGACAACATTGTTTGACTGGTTTAATGTATCTTAGATTTTGTACTTTAAATGGATGGGGGGGAGGTAGGGAGGGTGGGATGGGAGGAGGGAGAGGGGGAGAAAATGGCACTGTATATATTTGAAAAGGATAATGTATGTATCATGGTCAATGTGATTTATGGTGTGAAAAATAAAAAATAAAATAAAAACATAACATCCCAACTCCTGCACTCAATACTTTGATTTATAAAGGCAAAGATGCCAAAAATCTCTCT
>NC_091471.1:231771840-231806840 GCF_036971445.1 Narcine bancroftii | reverse complement strand
CAGGCAGGGCTACCGGCCCAGCCCAGGGGTCTTGCCCTTTGCCGAGGCGTCCAGCCTCGTACCGCCCATGCCGACGCCTGTAGAGATGATCACTGTGATCACCACAATGACCAAGATCACCACAATGGTGGCAATAATGGCCAGTAGGGACAAGGTGGTGTCTGCAGGGGTGCTACTGGAGGGGGGTGGTGCCAGAGGAGGGGCTAGGGTAGGAAGTGGGGCTATGAATGAGGTGGGGCTTGGGAGGAAGGGAGGCCCGTGGAGGGGTGGAGCCTGTGGAGGGGGAGGGGCTGGTGGAGGGAGAGGGGGTGGAGGGGGAGGGGCTGTTGGATGGAGAGGAGCTAGTAGAGGGAGAAGGGCCAGTGGAGGGGGAGGGGCTGGTGGAAGGGATAGTGGAGGGAGAGGGTGTGGAGGGGGAGGGGCTGTTGGAAGGAGAGGAGCTAGTGGAGGGGTCAGCTCCAGTGGAGGGAGAGGGGCTACTACTAGAGGTGGAGCTAGGAAAGCTGGAGGGGATAGTGGAGGTGGGGCTGGTGGAGGGGTCAGAACCAGTGGAGGGGTGGGGCTACTGCCAGAGGCGGAGCTAGAAAAGGTGGAGGGGATAGTGGAGGTGGGGCTGGTGGAGGGGTCAGAACCAGTGGAGTGGGACAGGGTACTACCAGAGGCGGAGCTAGGAAAGGTGGAGGGGATAGTGGAGGAGGGTGTGGCTAGTGGAGGGGGGAGGGGCTACTACCAGAGGCAGAGCTAGGAAAGGTGGAGGGGATAGTGGTGGAGGTGGGGCTGGTGGAGAGGGAAGGGCTACTACTAGAGGCGGAGCGAGGAAAGGTGGAATGGATAGTGGAGGAGGCGGGGCTGCCTGGAGGGAATGGGAGGAGGAGGAGGATGGTGGGGGAGGGCACTGCATATAATCCCAAGGACCAAGAGGTGGAGACCCGGCATCCTGGGGCGTTGGGGTCACATCGGGGGGTGAACCTGTGGATGGAAAGGAGAGGGTGATCATCCGGTGTCACCGACCAACCAGTAACATCGAGCTATCCTGGTAACACTGAGTGTCCCAGTAAAACTGCATGTCCCCGACCTGGTAAAACCAAGAGTCCGGTGAAATAGAGCGTCCCTGTCCCCGTAATACTGACTGTTCCCCACCGGTGGGTTGGAGAGAGAGGAGGGAAAATAGAGGGGTGACAGAGAGAGTGGAGAGGGGGTATAGATAGGGGGAGAGAGGGAGAGAAGGGGGAGAAGGAGAGATGGGAGAGAGATGGGAGGGGGCAGATGGGAGAGAAGGGAGGAGAGAGATGGGGAGAGGAGAGAAAGGAAAGAGGGGGACCTGGGGATTAGTTCCACGAACCTGGAGGAATGCCTCTCAGGATGACTCCTTCACCCTCCTCTCCCCTCTCGGCTGCCCCGAGGACGGTTCTGCCTGGGTACCCCATCCGTACCTTGTAGTGCCTCTTCTCACAGTGTCCCAGCTGGCCGGCACTGGAGCCGGTGGCTTGTGCTATGGTGATTCCTGGGGAATGAGACAGGCCTGGAACAGAGAGCATTGGAAAAGGATCTGTCCCAGAGATATCTCCCACTCCCTCCCCACATCTCTCTTCCCTGCTCACTACAACCTCTCCCCTCTGCCCATCACTCCTATCTTATCCCTCCTCGCCTCTGTCCCAAGCCTTAATTCCACCCTCACACACATCCCCACTCTCCTCTGGCCCTGAAAACCATCCTAACCTCCCCACCCCCCTTTCTCCCAGTCAACCCTCTCTCCCTCTCCTCCCATTTCTCCCTCCCTCTTCTCCCCAACACTCCCCTTTTCCCTCCCTCTTCTCCCGCTAACTCTTCCCCTTTCCCCTCCCATCACCACCAGCCCACCCTCTCCCCCTCCCCCTTGCCAACCCCTGATGCTGCCTGACACTTGAAGGGTCTCTCGGTGGAATGGACCAGCCAGATATGATTATTCAGGTGATCTGGTCTGCAGCACAAGAGGGAGGGTGAGAGATCAGAGACCCCTCACTGATCACCACCCCTCCCATTCATGGGGCAACACAGTGTCCCCACCCCCCCCCCGACTCATGGTGGGGGGTGAGAGAGAGAGAAAGATGGGGAGAAAGGGGGGAAGGGAGAGAGGGGGGAGGGGGAAGAGAGAGAGAGTGGGGGAGAGAGAGGTGGAGAGAGGAGGGAGGGAGAAGGGGAGGGAGGGGGGAGAGAGAAAGTGGGGAGAGATAGGAGGTGCAGAGGGAGGGAGGAGAGAGAAGGTGTGAGAGAGAGGGGAGGGAGGGGATGGAGGGGAGAGATAGATGGGATAGAGGGTGGAGAGAGGAAAGGGGGACAGAGAGGGGAAGAGATGGGGTGAGGGGAAGAGAGAGGAGGTAGCGAAAGTAGGGGGAGGAGTTGGGGAAAGGGTAAGAGAGGGAAGTAGAGGAAGGGGGTAAGTAGAGAAAGGGGTCAGGAGAGGTAGGGGGAGGATGTGGATAGGTGGAGTGGGCGAGAGAGGAAATGCAGACTCTCTTTTCTATTTCCTCTCTCTCCCTTCTCATCTCTTCCTCTCTCCCTCTCACCCCCCCACCTTTCACTCTCCCCTTCCCTCCCTCCGACCACACTGACCTGCGTTGACCGCTCCAATGCCAGCACACTCGGATGAGGGAGGGTTCAGAGAACACGGGAGAGCCGGCCTGCTCCCTCACACCCGCCAGCCGGGTTGCCTCACTCCTTCCTGCACTGGGCAGGATGTGTAGCCCAATGATCGCATCAGCGCGGCGCCTGTGGTCAGGTACAAATGCGGTCACAGGGTGTGATTAACCAACGTATCCAGGAAGCAATGTACGTCGACCCAGGGAGAGCGGGGAATGGGGAGAATGTTTTACCCAGGGGGGAGAGAAAGGTATGGGGGGGGGGGTTTACTAGGGGAGAGAGGCGAACGGGGGGATGTTTACCCAGGGAGAGAGGGGAACGGGGGTGGGGGGTTTACCCAGGGAAAGAGGGGAATGGGGGGTTTTACCTAGGGGGGAGAGAGGGAATGGGGGGGGTTTACCCGGGGAGAGAGGGGAATGGGGGGTTTACCCAGGGGGGAGAGAGGGGAACAGGGAGGTTTACCCGGGGAGAGAGGGGAATGGGGGTGTTTACCCGGGGAAGAGAGGAATGGGGGGGTTTACCCGGGGATAGAGGGGAATGGGGGGGATTTACCCAGGGGGGAGAGAGGGGAATGGGGGAGTTACTCAGGGAGAGAGGGAATGGGGGGGTTTACCGGGGAGAGAGGGGAACAGGGGGGGTTTTACCTGGGGAGAGAGAGGAACAGGGGGTTTATCCAGGGGGGGAAAGAGTGGAATGGGGGGTTACTTAGGGAGAGAAGGGGAACAGGGGGGTTTACCCAGGAGAGAGGGCAGCAGGGGGGGGGGTTTACTCAGGAGGGAGAGGGAACGGAGGGATGTTTACCCAGGAAAGAAAGGGGAACAGGGGGATGTTTACCCAGGGAAGAGATGGGAACAGGGGGGATTTTTACCCAGGGGAGAGTGGGGAATGGGGGTATGTTTACCCAGCGGAGAGGGGGAATGGGGGTATGTTTACCCAGGAGAGAGGGAAATGGGGGGATATTTACCTAGGGGAGAGAGGGGAATGGAGGGATGTTTACACAGGGAGAGTGAGGGATATGGGGTAATGTTTACCCAGGAAAGAGAGGAAAACAGAGGAATGTTTACTCAGAGGAGGGAGGGGAATGGAGAGATGTTTACCTTGGGAGAGGGAACAGGGTATGGGGGATGTTTACCCAGGGGTACGAGGGGAATGGAAGGGATGTCTACCTAGGTTAGAGAACGGAAGGATGCTTACCCAGTGGAGAAGTGGGATTGGAGGGATGTCTACACAGGGAGAGAAGGGAATGGTGGATATTCCTACCCAGGGGAGAGAACAGAACAAAGAGAGGTCTACCCAGTGGAGAGGGTGGAAGGAGGGATGTCTACTCAGAGGAGGGAGGGGAATGGAGGGATATTTTCCCAAGGGAGAAAGAGAAAAATGGAGGGGATGTATACACAGTGAAGAGAGGGGAATGGAAGGATTTCTACCCAGAATAGAGAGAACAGAGGGATATTTACCCGGGGCGGGGGGGGGAGCAGAATGAGGGCTCTATCCAGGGAGAGAGGGGAATGGGGAGGTCTACCAGGAGGTCTACCCTGCTGCCCTCTCTCCCTGGGTAAACCCCCCTGTTCCCCTCTCTCCCGAGTAACCCCCCATTCCACTCATCCCCTGGGTAAACCCCCCTGTTCCTCTCTCTCCCGGGAGAAGGGAAAGGAGGGATGTCAACACAGGGGAAAGATGAGAAACGATATATGATTACCCAGGGGAGAGAGCTAAAAGGAGATATGTCTACCCAGAGAGGTGGGAGAGAGTATGGAGTGGATGTCTACTGTGGCAGAGTATATAGATATGTTTCTAGGAGATAAATTGGGAAAGGTTTGTTAGAGTAGGTCACAAATAAACTCTTTAAAACAGATCTTATTTAAAATACTGGAGCTCTGCCCCATGATAGACATATCGGCTCTACAGATTTTGCAAGAGCTTTGGAGAGTGCTCAGGAGACTTCGCTAATAAATTGTTGTTTACAAAAGGCAACAGAAGAAAGATCTTATCAGAGCCGCTTCTGTCTGGAGCTGTTCTAGGAGGGTCATGTAGTTTGGCAAGCAGAGTCAAAAGAGAGAGACACACACACACACACACACACAAACACACACACACACACACACACACACACACACACACACAGAGATCACTTCTACAGTGTTACAGTCAGTAACAGCAGCTGGGACTGGAACAGGACAAGCTGGCAAGCTTGTGGAAAGACCCATTTGGAAGACGGGTTTGTAAGTGCTTTGTTCAGCCTGGTCAAAGCCCTTGTGGATCATGCAAGAGGAGAGGACTGGCTGTTTAATGTTTCATTTGGAATAAGGGAAACAAAAAGGAACTATGTGGTGGCCTGAAAGAAAGAGAAAGATCATCTGGAGAACCCTGATGGGATAAGTTTTGTTGGCAAGACACTGAAATGGCTGATTAAAAAGGAATCAGTTGTGTAATCCTGGAACAACAAATCTCTCTAAAAACTGACAAGAACCTTCCTGAACGGTAACTATTTACCTTTCAAGCACCAAAGCTTACACACACATCACATACACATGCGCTTAGAATTAGAAGAGGGTTAAGTTAGGTTAGTTAAGTTAATAAGTTAAGTTTGATTCTATTTTCATGTTTAAAGATAATTAAAAGCAACTTTTGTTCAAGTAACTATTTGTCTTGGTAAATATCTTTTGCTGCTGGGTTTTGGGGTCCTCTGGGCTCATAACACTATCCAGGGTAGAGAGGGGAATGGAGGGGATGTCTACCTAGGGCAGAGAGGGGAATGAAAGGGATGACCACCCAGGAGAGAGGGGAACGGAGAGGATGTCTATGCAGAAAGGAACAGAGGGAATGTCAACCCAGGGGAGAGAGAGGAACAGGGGGATGTTTACACAGGGGTTGGAGGGAAATGGGGGGGATGTTCACCCAGAGGAGAAAGGGAATGGAAGGATAACCCAGGAGAGAGACGGGAATTGGGGATGTTTACCCAGGAGAGAGATGGGAATGGAGGTATGACTATTCAGGTAAGAGAGGGGAAGAGAGGGATGTCTACCAGGGGAGAGAGCTAAAAGGATGGATGTCTACCCAGGGGAGGGGGAGGAGAGAGGGTAATAGAGTGGATGTCAACAGGGTAGAGAGGGGAACAAAGGGGATATCTACCCAGGGGAGAGAGCTAAAAGAATGTATATCTACCCGGGGGGAGGGGGGGAGAAGAGGGAACAGAGTGGATGCCAACTCAAACTAGAGAGGGGAATGGAGGGGATGTCTACCCAGGGGAGGGAGGGGAATGGAGTGATATCTATGCAGATGAGAGAGGAGAATGGAGGGATGTCTACCCAGGGGAGAGGTGGGATCGGAAGGGCTGTCTACACAGGGGAGAGAGGGGAAAGGAGGGATGTCTACCCAGGTGAAAGGGGGAATGGGGTGATGTTTATTCAGGGGAGTGAGGGGAAAGGATGGATGTCCACCCAGGGCAGAGAGGGGATTTCTACCCAGGGGAGGGAGGGGAAAGGAGTGATATCTATGCAGACGAGAGAGGAGAATGGAGGGATGTCTACCCAGGGGAGAGAGGGGAAAGAAGGGATATCTATCCAAGGAGAAATGGAGGGAAGGCTACCCAGGGAAGAGAGGGCAATAGAGGGTATGTCTACCGAGGGTTGGGGAATAGAGACCCAGGGGATGGAGGGGAACAGAGGGATGTTGATCCAGAGCAGCGATGAACAGAGAGGGGATGTCCACTCAGAGAGGGTATGTCTACCCAGGGGAGAGAGAGGAACAGGGGGATGTTTACACAGGGGTTGGAGGGAAATGGGGGGGATGTTCACCCAGAGGAGAAAGGGAATGGAAGGATAACCCAGGAGAGAGACGGGAATTGGGGATGTTTACCCAGGAGAGAGATGGGAATGGAGGTATGACTATTCAGGTAAGAGAGGGGAAGAGAGGGATGTCTACCAGGGGAGAGAGCTAAAAGGATGGATGTCTACCCAGGGGAGGGGGAGGAGAGAGGGTATAGAGTGGATGTCAACAGGGTAGAGAGGGGAACAAAGGGGATATCTACCCAGGGGAGAGAGCTAAAAGAATGTATATCTACCCGGGGGGAGGGGGGGGGAAGAGGGAACAGAGTGGATGCCAACTCAAACTAGAGAGGGGAATGGAGGGGATGTCTACCCAGGGGAGGGAGGGGAATGGAGTGATATCTATGCAGATGAGAGAGGAGAATGGAGGGATGTCTACCCAGGGGAGAGGTGGGATCGGAAGGGCTGTCTACACAGGGGAGAGAGGGGAAAGGAGGGATGTCTACCCAGGTGAAAGGGGGAATGGGGTGATGTTTATCCAGGGGAGTGAGGGGAAAGGATGGATGTCCACCCAGGGCAGAGAGGGGATTTCTACCCAGGGGAGGGAGGGGAAAGGAGTGATATCTATGCAGACGAGAGAGGAGAATGGAGGGATGTCTACCCAGGGGAGAGAGGGGAAAGAAGGGATATCTATCCAAGGAGAAATGGAGGGAAGGCTACCCAGGGAAGAGAGGGCAATAGAGGGTATGTCTACCGAGGGTTGGGGAATAGAGACCCAGGTGATGGAGGGGAACAGAGGGATGTTGATCCAGAGCAGCGATGAACAGAGAGGGGATGTCCACTCAGAGAGGGTATGTCTACCCAGGGAGAGAGAGAAAAAGAGAGAGGAAGATGTCAACCCATGGGGAGAAAGAGGGGAATCAAACTGAGGGAGAGAGAGGTGGGATGTCTCGGGGGGGGGGGGAGGAAAGAGAGGGGACATCTCCATGGGAGGGCTGGGAGAGGGAATCGGGGAGAGAGTGGGGTCATCTACCCATGAGAGAGAGAAGATGTCAACCAGGAAAGAGAGGGTGGGGATGACGACCCAGGAAAGAAGAGGGACTTTTACCCATGAGGTGAGAGAGAGGACGTCTACTCTGAGGGGGAGAGAGTGGGGAAGCCTACCCTGAGGGGGGGAGGGGGGGAGAGAGAGAGGGGGGGGGAGGACGCCTACCCTGAGGGGGAGAGACAGAACCTATCCTGAGGGGGGAGAGAGGGGGACGTCTACCCTGAGGAGGAGAGAGAGAGAGAGGGGGGGATGTCTACCCTGGGGGAGAGAGAGTGGGGACGTCTACCCTGAGGGGAGAAAGGGTGTGTGTGTGTGTGTGTGTGTGTGTGAGAGAGAGAGCGAGAGGGGAGAGAGATCTGCGCATGCGCCCCTTACGCCCATCGCCTTCTCCCCCGGCGCACGCCGGGAGTTGTAGTCCTATTTCCGGATCCGGGCCCACGGGAGGCGGTGGCGATGAGCGGGCCAGCGGACGGGGATTACCGGCGTAAATACCGCAATCTGAAGCGGAAACTGAAGCTGCTACTCTACGTGAGGGGGGTGAAGGAGGGAGGGGAAGGGTGGAGGGAGAGGTGGGGAGGGAAGGTTGGAGGGAGAGGTGGGGAGAGTAGGGGAGGGGTAGAGGTGGGGAAGGGTGGAGGTGCTTGACAGAAAGAGAGGGGGGTGCGGGGAGGGGTGGGAGAGGGGTAAGTGGAGGTGGGAGGATAGAATGGGGTGGGAGGAAATGGAATGGGGAGAAAGGGAGGTTTCTCCCCCGTTCTCCTTCAACCACTCCTCCTTCGACCTGCACCCTCCACATACTCACCCCCTCCTACCCTCTCCCATCCTTTCCACTCCCACAACTCCCCTCCTCCCCAATTCTATCCTCTCTTCGGTAACTGCTCCATCCTCTTCTCATCCAGGAACAGGAATATTTCCAATTGGAACTCCGTAAAGCCCAGAGAAAATTCATCAAGGTCTCCAGGGACAAGAGGTGAGGTCCCTCTCCCTTGTCACACACTCCTGGGGTGGGACACAGAGTGAAGCTCCCTCTCCTCTGTCCCGTCACACATTCCCAGGGTGGGACAGAGTGAAGCCCCCTCTCCAGTCAGATCATGTATGTGGGTAAATTGACACTGGTTAAACTCTCCACATCCATCTCCCCTTTTACAGTTTCCTGTTGGACCGGTTACTCCAATACGAGGACGTGAACGATGATTCCTCAGGTGAGTGACAGTAGAAGTGGTGGAGGGAGGGAGAGATAAATGGGGCAGAGGGGTAAGAAATTGGGGAGAAACAGGATGAGAGAGTGAGGGGAAGGGGATGGGGGAGAAAGTGTGGGGGAGAAAGAAAGGGGGAGGGAGAGAAAGGGAGGGTAGAAAGTGGGGAGAGAGGGATGGAGGGAGACAAGGAGATAAGAGGGGAGAGCAAGGGGGTAGCCCAGATCTCAGGGTGACTCACCCTCATCCCGTCACTCTGTCCCCGTAGATTCCGAGGCCACAGCTTCGTCTGAGAACAGTGATCCTGAGACTCCGAGGGCCATCGAGTGTCGGGTGCAGAAGAGGTGAGGAAGGAGGTGGAGGGAGGGGGAGGTGTCGGCTGAGGGAGAGAGGGTGGGAAGGGGAGGGAGGGTGGAGGAATGGAGGGAGGGACAGAGGGATGGAGGGAAGGGGCAGAGGGAGGGGGGAAACAGAAAGGAGGAGTGACGGAGGGGGAATGGAATGTTGAACATCTCACCCAACCATAGCCTCACCCTGGGATGTCTCTCCCTGCAGGCGCCGCAGCCCCCCCGTGGAAGAGTCAGCCTCGCCATCTCCCACCCTAACTCTGGGGTACCAGCCGCCCCAGAACAACCCCCCCACCCAGACCCCTTACCTCAGCACGGTGAGTAACCAGGGTTGGGTCTCAACACCTCTACTCTCTCCCCTCCCTTCCTCTCTCTCCCCCACCCTCTTTCCCCTCTTTTCTCTCCCCTTTCCTCTGTCACCCCCTCCCTCCCTCCCCCCACCCTCCCTCTTTCCTCTCAACCCCTCCTAATGTCCCGTCCCATTTACAGATGGCCTCTCCAAGCTTCAGCCAGTTCCCATCCGAGTACCTTTCGTCATTCCCAGATCCGCAGGGAGCAGCTCCCGCCCTTCCTAGTGCTGGACATATCTCCAAGGGTGAGAGGGTGAGGCGGGAGAAGAGGAGCAAACCCTCGAAGGGCAAGAGATGCAAGGTAGGCGAGGGAGGGGGAGGCAAAGGGACATTGAGAGGAAGTGGGAGGGGCAGGGACGGGGAAGAGGAAGAAGTGGGGGGTGTGAGAAGGGGAAGGGCAGTAGAGGGAGGTGGGGCAAGAATGGGGAGGAGAGGCTGAGGGAAGGGGAGCAGGGAGGGGAGGCGAGGTAGAATGGGGCGGGATGAAGGGGAATCAGTCAAGGGGGAAAGGAGGGGCCATTGAGGGGGACAGGGGAGGGGAAGGAGTGAGAAATGGAAGGGGTGGGAGAGAGGGCTTGTGCCTCATGAAACTTTTAACTCCACCTCTCTCTCTCTCCCCTCCCCCCCCAGCTCCCGTCCTCCCTGCGCTCCCCCCACCCCGACTCCGTGCCACTGACATTCCCGAGCCCAGCAGACCGCCTTTGCGGTCTCTCCGCCAAGCTGCCTCCCACCACCATCCTGAGCACGGTTCCCCAGCAGATGTTCAGTGTGGCTGGGGAGGGGAGCGAGGAGGAACCGCTCGATGGCGACGACGACTTGGTCATTGATATCCCCGAGTGACCCCTCTTCGCACCCTTCTCTTCTCCCCCATTGGGTCTCTTCCGCACTCCCATTGGTTGACACCCCAGGATATCGCCATCCACCCCATCACCCACTGGCCAACACGTTCCAGGATCACCCCTCCTGATTGGCTGGCTGGACTTGGGAAATCCACTGGCTGACACCCAGGAGGACTGCCCTCTGATTGGCCAGTCCTTCCGCGAGCCCTGTGGTCGGCCAGTCCAATTGGCAGAATTTCCGCCCCCTCCTCCCCTTGTGAGCAGACGGTCCGATCAACCTAATTGGCTGAAGAGGTGAGGAGCGCAGCGTTCGATTGGATGACTCCAGAAGAGCTGTTCTGATTGGCTGCTGTTTCGGGGGGGGGGGGTGGTGTGGGAGGCGGAGGGTGTTTGGGACATGGATCTGACTGCCCCCGACAGGGTGGGGGAATGGGGTTGATGTGCAGTGTGATGTGATGTTCTGTGTAGTAAAGTTTATTATACCCAGGTGTGCGATTCAGAGGATTATTCTCTATCCCACCCCAGGAGTGTGTGACGGGACGAGGGGGAGTTCACTCTGTGTCCCACCTCGGGAGTGTGTGACGGGATGGAGGGATAGGGAGTTTCACTCTGTGTCCCACCCCTAGATCAACACAGTTAAAGACAATGATTAAATACATGTTGATTTATATGAAAAGAGAAAAAAGAACCCTCACTAAACCCCCAACCCCTTCACCCCAACTAAAAAACCCCTCACTAAACCCCCACTAAAAAAAACCCTCACTAAACCCCCAGCCCCTTCTCCCCACTAAAAAAACCCTCATTAAACCCCCAGCCCCTTCTCCCCACTAAAAAACCCTCACTAAATCCCCAGCCCATTCTCCCCCACTAAAAAACCATCACTAAACCCCTAGACCCTTCTCCCCACTAAAAAAACTTCACTAAACCCCCCAGCCCCTTCTCCCCCACTAAAAAAACCCTCACTAAACCCCCAGCCCATTCTCCCGCACTAAAAAATCACTAAACCCCTAGACCCTTCTCCCCACTAAAAAAACCTCACTAAACCCTCCAGCCCCTTCTCCCCCACTAAAAAAACCCTCACTAAACCCCCAGCCCATTCTCCCCCACTAAACAAACCATCACTAAACCCCTAGACCCTTCTCCCCACTAAAAAAACCTCACTAAACCCCCCAGCCCCTTCTCCCCCACTAAAAAAACCCTCACTAAACCCCCCAGCCCCTTCTCCCCCACTAAAAAAACCCTCACTAAACCCTCAGCCCCTTCTCCCCCACTAAAAAAACCCTCACTAAACCCCCAGCCCCTTCTCCCATTAAAAGAAAACCCAGCCCCTTCTCCCATTAAAAAAACCCTCACTAAACCCCCAGCCACTTCTCCCCACTAAAAAACCTCACTAAAGCCCCCAGCCCCTCTCCCCCACTAAAAAAACCCTCACTAAACCACCCAGCCCCTTCCACCCACTAAAAAGACACTCACTAAACCCCCAGACCCTTCTCCCCACTAAAAAAACCTCACTAAATCCCCCAGCCCCTTCTCCCCCTCACTAAAAAAACCTTCACTAAACCCCCCCAGTCCCTTCTCCCCACTAAAAAAACCCTCACTAAACCCCCCAGCCCCTTCTCCCCCACTAAAAAATCCCTCACTAAACCCCCAGCCCCATCTCCCCACTTAAAAAAACCTCACTAAACCCCCCCAGCCCCTTCTCTCCCCACTAAATATACCCTCACTAACCCCCAGCCCCTTCTCCCATGAAAAGAAACCCTCACTAAACCCCCAGCCCTTTCTCCTCCACTAAATAAACCCCCAGCCCCTTCTCCCATTAAAAAAACCTCACTAAACCCCCCCAGCCCCTTCTCCCCTCACTAAAAAAACCTTCACTAAACTATCCCCACTAAAAAAAACCATCACTAAACTCCCAGTCCCTTCTCCCCACTAAAAAACCCTCACTAAACCCCCCAGCCCCTTCTCCCCCACTAAAAAAACCTCACTAACCCCCCAGCCCCTTCTCCCCCACTAAAAAAACCCTCACTAGCCCCCCAGCCCCTTCTCTCCACTAAAAAAACCTCACTAACCCCCCAGCCCCTTCTCCCTCACTAAAAACCCTCACTAGCCCCCCAACTCCTTCTCCCCTCACTCTCACTAAAAAATCCCTCACTGAACCCCCCAGCCCCTTCTCCCCACTAAAAAAACCCTCACTAAACCCCCCAGCCCCTTCTCCCCCCCCACTAAAAATAACTAAAACAACAAAGAAAACTAACTAGAATATATAATGAATCTGATTATAGAGTGAATTGGATTCTCTCAGGAAACACTCAAAAGATCCCAAAAACATCTTACAAGAAAACATTATTTATTTCTAAGGGGAGATTTCTCCGGTCCAGAGGATTCAAAGGAATTATTTATAAATTCAAACCCAATGTTTGAGCGTTCGGACCCCAAATGTGTAAAACTACAGAATATTTACCCTGCAAATTGATTGTATTTTTTCTGTAATGGAATACAACTTTGAGCCTGTGTTGCCATCTTAAAGAAACGTCTGATTTCCAAGTGGCAACAAATACATTTCCTTGCTATTGCCAAGCTAATTTGACACATTTCAACTGAAAGCCTGATAAATGTAGTTTAGGAGTTGTTTTTGAAATTCCCCGTCAGAAATAACTCCGGGATTCAGCGGGAAAACAATACCTGTAACCTGTTGTAAAAACTTACTCTGGAAATCCAAAAAAGTTGAATTTGTGAACAGGCCCCATGTGGAATCAGTAAAAGATCAGATATCTTCTCCACATCGTAAACACTGATCCGATGTGTCCGATTCCCATCTACTCCCTTTCTGAGGTGTGTAATATATAACTGGTGTAAAAGATTATAATGAAATCACCTATATCTTACGTTAATAACCTTTTTACATTTTGGCAAATTTGTTGATCTATCGATATATTTAAGATCCGTTCCTGTCTTTCTCTTGACTTAAGTAAATCTAATTTAGCTGCTTTCTCTTGTAATTTCATACATGCTACTGAGATCAATTTCATGACCATTCCAACTATTCTAGATCAGTATGATCTTTTACTACCAGATCTGGTCCTAATTTCTCTCTTAAATAGGCTCTCAATTGGAAATAACAAAAAAGTGTATGACGTGGGATCTCATATTTAATTTTGAACGGATCAAATGACATCAATCTACTACTGTCAGATTTTTCCCAAATAAGGAAGCAAGAAACCTTCATTGTGCTGCTTATAATAATTCTTAAAGTCAGGAAGTTGTAGTCTGCCTAATTCATATTTCCACGTTAATTTTTCTAACATCTTACCTTTCCCGAGAAATTTCCTAACTTGGTTATTTAATTCCAGCAAGAAATTTTGAGGTACGGAAATTGATAGTCCGAAACAAATATTGAATTCTTGGAAAAATATTCAGTTTAATACAATTTACCTTTCCAATTAAAGTTAGAGGTAAATTTATCCATTTTTTTAAATCTTCATTTATTTTCTTAAGTAATGGAATTTAATTTATATAAATTATTCAACATAAATTATATAAATTATTCATACAGGACAGGGGGAGAGGGAGTTTCACACTGTGTTCCACCCCGGGAGGATGAAGGGGAGAGGGAGCTTCACTCTGTGTCCCACCCTGGGAGTGTGTAATGGGACAGGGAGAAGGAGCTTCATTCTATGTCCCACCCCGAGAGTGTGCGACGGGACAGGGGAGAGGGAGCTTCACTCTGTGTCCCACCCCGGGAGTGTGTGACGGGGTGGGGGTGGGGAGGGAATCTCTCTGTGGATTGCTGGAATCCAGTGCCCTGCTGAGGATGAAATTAGTTCTAATTTTCCCAACCTCTACCTCCATTCTTCTCCCCACTCTCTCCCCTTCTTTCTCCAATCACTCTCTTCCAATTCTCTCTCCTTCCTATCCCTCTCACTCCATCCCAATACACCTACCCATCTCCTTCCCTTTCTCTCCCTCTCCTCTATCTCCCCCTGCCCCACGACGTCCATCACCTGATTCGACTTCCTTGATCCAGCCGGTGGCTGTGGTGCTCCTTCACACAGGTAGGTACGCCTCCTTGCTCCTCCCTCACATTGTTGTTCACACAAGGTTTGGTGTGTGAATCTGGAGTGGGAGAGACAATGGGAGGAATCTCCCCCCTTCCTGGCCCAAATGACAGAGTTGGACTTCTGAACACATAGGTGGGTGAGGGAAGGAGAGAGGGGAGGGTGTAGATAGATGGGGGGAAAAGAGAGGGAGGAGGGGGAGACAGGAGGGGATGGGGAGGCGGAGAGAGTGGGAGACGGGGAGAAAAGTGGGCAGGGAGGCGGGAGTGGTAGGGGACATGGAAACAAAAGAGTGAGGGGAGAGGGGGGAACGGGATGCTCACAGCAACAGCAGGTGATTCTGCCACCTGGGCTCATAGAATCCATACCTACCCCTCCCTCTATTCTCTCCACCTCCCCCTCTCTTACCTTTTCCTTGCCACCCCTCTCTTCATCCCCTCACCCCTCCATCCACCTCACTGCTCCCAGAACCCCCCACCAATGTAAATGAAATCAACTGATGAGTTAACACAAAGTGAAATGTTTATTAAAAACTCAAAATCATGTGGAGGGAGAGGGGGAAGGAGGTGGAAGAGAGGAAGGATGGAAGGGAGGGGTGTGAGGGATGAGCGAGAGTGAGGAGGGTGAGGGAGGGAGGAGAAAGGGTGGAAGGGAAAGGGAGCGAGTGGGCAGGATGGAGGAGGGTGAGAGGGAGGAGTGAGGGTGGGATAAGGAGCTAAGAGGGATGGAGGGGGTGAGAGGGAGGTGGAAGGGTGAGGAAGGAATGGGTGGGAGAAGAGTGAGGACAAGGGGAGAGGGGGTAAGGGAGGAGTGGGTTGGAGGGGAGAGGAGTGAGGGTAGGAGAGAGGAGGAGGGGAAAATAATCAGAAATGAAACAACATATAATTAACAATGGATGTGAGATGGGGAGTGCTGACAAACAAGGGCCTTCCGTCTCCCCCACCCCAATACACCTCCCCATCCCACTGTCCGTCTCTTCTCCCCCACCCTAATATACCTCCTTGTCCCTCCATCTAGTGTTGATCAGATCCCCCGCAAAACCCGCAACCTCGTCACCATCTCTAGGGCCTCCAGACCACTGGCCGTCGCTGGGCCCCACGGCCTCCCGCCATCCTGCCCCTGGGCCTGTAGGCCCCTCTCTGCTGCGGCAACGGCCTGCGCACTTCCCTGGGCAGGAGCACGGGAATGCGGCTGGGCCCAACGTGCTGGCGGCTGGTGGGAGGGGGCCAGAGCTTGCGCCACAGACCAAGGAGGAGGAGGTGGCCTCGCCCCGGCTGGATCCGCTCCCCGCTCCCTGCAGGTCTCTGAGGCACAGGGATCCGGCTGCGGACCAGGCCTCTGCCAGCCTTGGGGAAGACGGTGAAGAGGCTGGCCTCGCGGGCTAGGCCGCAGGCCCGGGCGGCAGCAAAGGCTGTAGGTGGCAGTCGGAGCAGCAGTCGAACCCAGGCACGCTGGCAGCGCCGGGGTAGGACGTCCCGGCCACAGCGGAGGAGGAGGCGGAGAAGGAGGAGAAAGAGGACAGGGAGGAAGGGCCAGGGCAGGAGGTAGGCCAAGAACAGGAGGACAGGTGCCCTGGCTGGTGGCAGGTAGGCCCAGAGGCCCAGCAAGCCCAGGCCACCGGTCGCTGCAGCAATGTAGGCCGGGACCCTGGCCCAGGCCTCAGCCAGGACCCCAAGGCAAGCTAGAAACACCAGCAGGCCACCCAGGCCGGGCCTTCCCATGGCCAGGAGGAGGCAGAGGGCCAGGAGCAAGAGCCAGGGCCGGCTCAAGCACAGCAGGGCTGCCGGTAGGCCGAGGCAGGACCAGACCCAAGCCTGCCTCGGCCTAGCTGCCGGGAGGCCCCCTTCCTCCTCCTCCTCTTCCAGGTCCGGCAGCTCCAGGCCATCCTCAAAGGCATCAGCGAGGTGGGCAGGGGCCTCAGGGTAGTCAGGGGAGCCATCTCCTGAGCCACGCTCAAGGTCCTGGGGTGGGAGGGGGAGGCAGCTGGCCAGACAAGGCTCAGATGTGCCCAAGGCAGGCGGAGCAAGGCCGCATAGGCCTTTGGTGCCCCTCGTTGGCCCTCCTGTGGCTCCATCCTTGCCCCAGATCCCCTCCCCTCCCTCGATCCCCTTCTCTGGCCCTTCCCCTCCTTCCATTCCCCTCTCTGCCCCTTCCCCTCCTTCCACCCCCCTCTCTGCCCCTTCCCCTCCCATCCCCCTCTCTTCCTCCCCTCCCTCAAGCCCTCTCTCAGGCCCTCCTGCTGGAGGCACTGGTGCACCCCACTCTCTCTGGGAGGGATGAGATTCTAGGGCGGGGAGGTGTCCGAGCACCCTCATTCCAGGTGTCTGTGGCCGGACATTCAGCGCAGAGGTTTCACACGTAACCTGGGTCTTCTGTGCAGGAGACTCCTGTGGGGGAAGAGAGGGGAGTGAGATGGGGGAGAGAGAGAGAGAGAGAGAGAGGAGAGAGAGAGAGGGGGAGAGATAGAGGGGTAGAGAAAGAGGGGGGGGAAGAGAGATGTATCTAGATCCTCAAAGTATATTTAACCACTGGATTATGTTAATTTATTTAAAGATATCGGAAGGATATAATGGTATTTTGGTTTAATGAGATTTTCTCTTTCTAATCCCATTTTTTCCAATTATTTCTTTAAACCTTCGATGTTTGTTGTAACGTTTAAAGAATGGTAGAGATTGAGTATTAAATGTTTAAAAGATTTATTTGTCGAGGGAAGTCTCGCTTCCTTTGAACAACTTTCCATTAAATACGCACAACCAAATACTCATTTTTCTCGTTATCTACAGATTAGAAAAATTTTATGATCTAAATTATGTACATTTCCTAAGAGGACTGAGAAGAATTTAATTGATGTGATTTTTAATTTACAACCTTTCTGCAACAGTTCAGTATCTAACCTTGATGACATGTTGTTGGGAATAAGACAGACTCCTTCAGATAAAATTTTTTAAAGCCTGGACCAGGACCTGCAGCTTCTAATTCCTGAAGAAACTTGG
Organism: Narcine bancroftii; assembly: GCF_036971445.1. Classification (NCBI taxonomy): domain Eukaryota; kingdom Metazoa; phylum Chordata; class Chondrichthyes; order Torpediniformes; family Narcinidae; genus Narcine; species Narcine bancroftii. The sequence continues at coordinate 231,789,626 of NC_091471.1, read as the reverse complement.
AATGTAATTTTGAAATTGGTTAACACCTCTTCTTTATGTGCCCACCACCCTCACCTACATTTAAAGTAGTCCATAATTGTCTTTATGTCCCACCACACTCTCCTACAATTTAAAGTAATTTATAGTCAAGTCTTCTTTATGTGCCCGCCACTTTCACCTACAATTTATAGTCCATTGTCAAGTCTTCATGTGCGTTTCACTCTCTCTGCAATTTATAGTCCATAGTCAAGCCTTCTTTATATGCCCACCACTCTCTCCAACAATTTAAAGTCATCCCTTGGGCTCACGTGTCCAAACGATCTATGCGATGGATCTCTGTCATGATAAATGCTTCATTCAATTCCTACGTGCCAGAGTTTTATGGATCGAAGTATTTCAAACTTTTTCAAGTTAATTTTAAACCCAATCCCCCTATCCTGTTTTATTTGGTATTGTTCGAGAGAGGGTGGGCCTAACTTTCTTTGGGAAAAGGGTTCAAGAACAATATTGGTTAAAATTGTGCTCCAATAATATGACGTTTAAAAAAAATGTTGGATAGAGATTTGTACCACACAATTTTATGCCCCCGATTATCCCTTACACCGCAAGAATTAACATTTGAATTTCCAGACTCAGGTTTTAGGTGTGATATAGAGATTGAAACTTGGCTCTGCATGAAAGTAAGACCCTTTTGGGTCTGACTTGGCAGAAGTTTTGTTAAAGGTGATAGAAGTGGATTTCCTGGGAACCAGGACAGTGTTATCGAGCACTCTTCTGGTTATTCGCAAACGATCCGTGGAGATTGCATGAGTGGGAGCCCGGAGATGTCTCGCTGTTACGTGGAAGTCCGACTACCTCCCCCCACCCCCCCCGACTTATTATTCACTGGGAAAAGTTGTACCCCCTGGAAATATCAATGATAATCTTCGAAAGAAATCTGACATGTTTGTGGTAACCTTGTTTGAATCCTGCTAGCTTAAGGATATAATTAACTTCCCCAAAAAGGTTTAATTAACATAGATCGGTTAATAGCGTTCAATTCCTGAAGATCAAAATCGGGACTCAAGTCATCTTTCCCTCAGTCAGAGGTGACTCTTCCCCCCGCCCCCCCCCCACCGGCGACCCCACGACCGCAGTATTTTCGGCAAATTTGGTAACATGGCCCTGTCGCTGCCACGGGTCTCAGAGTGAGGAAGGGCAGCCAACGTTGTAAAGGACCACCTTGCAGCTCCCTTTGGGACTGCAGACCAGCACCTCTCGGTCCAGGAGCAGTTTCCTCCCAACAGCTGTCAGGCTCTTGAACCTGCCCCCACCCCGACTGATTTAACTGATCAGGGGCTGATTTGTTGTGAAGGTGGAACTGTTGACTCATAAGAATTCCTTTTCTCTTTGGCCAAACAGTTTCCTTCTTGGTCATGGGTTTAGATTTTCCTGTTTTGCTTCTAAAATAATATTTGTACAATAGAATCTGTTTGATTAAAATGCAGGGAACCTTGGCTGAAATGATATAAGTGTGATGAATCTTCTGAATTTTAACCTAGATCCATACATGCACTGTATTTCTAGATGTAGGACTTCATGTTAATAAAATACATCAATAAAAAAGAGAGATGAGGGAGGGAGGAAGATGGAGGGAGGTGGAGGAGGAAGGGAGATGGAAGAAGAAGGGAGGGAAGGTGGGAGAGGGATGGATGGGGAGAGTGAGGGTCAAATAGGGAGGGGAAGGGGGACAGGGGAGAGCAAGGGGAGTTGGAAGGGGAGAGCAAGGGAGATGGGGGGAGGAGAAGCAGGAGGGGAGGCAAAGCAGGAGGGGAGGCAGGAGGAAGAGAGATGACAAGCGAGAGGAGGGAAGGGGAGGGGAGGGGGGAGAAGCAGGGGTGGGAGGGGGAAGAAGGGGTAAGGGAAGAATGTGGGGACACTCCTCACCCTTTGCACCCCCAGCTCCAGTGTGGGAGGGTCCACGGATCCGTCAGGATTGGCCCCAGATTCAGATCCAGGATCCGACAGCTCGCCCTCGGTGTCGGGGCGGGGAGTGGGGAGAGGCTCGTCCTCACCGTTCACCCTCCTGATGGCCCGGGACAGAGGACAGGATCCTGGGGGAAAGAGGGGAGGGGTCGGTGAGGTTCTCGGAGAAGTCCCACCCTCCCTCTCCCTCCTTCCCCTGCCCACCCTCTCCCCTCCCCTTCCATCCTTTCTCCCTCCCTCCCTCTCTCTCCATTCTCCCCTCCCCACTTCTCTCCCCTCTCCCTCCACTTCCCCCTCTCTCCCCCTCACCTCCTCCTCCACCCCTTCTTCCTCCTCCTTCAATGGAGGGTTGAACTCCTCCTGAAGGAAAACCTTCTTCATCTTTTGGTACTGCAGGCAGTCAAGGAGGTGAACAGCCTCTTTGGTCCTGTGGAGCAGATCGGGGAGAACTTCCTCCGGGCGAGCCCTACCTAGGAAGGAGTGCTGGAGATGGGGTGGGGGGAGAGATAGAGAGTGTCAGAATGGGTTAACTAAAATACTGGGGTAGATGGGGAGGGGAAGAGAGAGCTGGAGTGGGTGGGGGGGGGGGGGGAGAGAGATAGAGCCGGGGAGGTGGGGAGAGAGAGAAAGAGTGAGAGAGGTGAGGAGAGGTGGGGAAAGAAAGAGGAGAGATAGGGGAAGGGGGAGCGAAAGAATGAGGGGAGACAGGGGTGTGTTAGTGCATGGGAGAGTGGAGTCATTACCTTGAGCAGGTCCTCAGAGGACAGGCGGTCCCAGGGGGTTTTCTGGAGACAGGAATCCACAAAACTCTGGAAGTTGTTGGACCTGGGAAGGGAGAGAAGGTAATGAGAAGGGGGAGGGATGGGATGGGGAGGAGAAGTGCCGGCGATGGGGCTGGGAGGGGAGGGGAGAAAGGGGGTGGGAGGGGAGGGGAGAAAGGGGGTGGGAGGGGAGGGGAGAAAGGGGGTGGAGGGGAGGGGAGAAACGGGGTGGAGAGGAGGGGAGAAAGGGGGTGACAGAGGGGAGGGGCAGGTCGGAGGGGTGGTGACAGATTGGGATGGGAGAGGGATGATGTGCAAAAGGGTGGGTGGGGTGGGGAGAGGTCTCACCATTGTCCTCCGTGGAGACTGGGTGGCTGATTCTGGGCGATGTGGTACAGAGCACTCATGGCGTTCATGTTGAACAGTGGGGGTTTCTTCTCCGCTGGGAACAGAGAGGGGATTTAGTAATATCCATTGGGTGGGGGGAGGGAGAGAGGGAAAAAAGGGGCAGGAAGAGTGTGAGGGGAGGGAGCGGGAGGAGGAGTGGCGGGATGATGGAGAGAGTGAGGGGGGGGAGGGAAGGGAAGAGAGAAAGAGAGGGCCCCCGCTCTGACCCAGACGCCCCCTCTCCCCGGCTCTCCCCATCCCTGGGGTCACGCACCCATTTCAATGCACGTAATCCCAAGAGACCAGACGTCCGCCTTGGTGTCGTACTGGCCCTCGTCCATGGCCAGAATCACTTCCGGGGCCATCCTGCCGAGAGAGAGAGAGAAAGAGGATGGGGAGGGGGAAGGTGAGGGGGGTCACAGTGGGGTCAGGGATCAGCCACGATAGGCAACGTCGACGAGGAAGTGGGGGAAGGAGAGGGACAATCCCCCCCGGCTCTAGGAAATTAGCCCCACCATCCACTGGCCGTCAATCGGAGGATTGAGTTCAGGAGTCGAGAGGTCACATTCCAACTTTACAAATCTCTGGTGAGCCCCCACTTGAAGAATTGTGTTCAGATCTGGTCACCTCATTACAGGAAGGATGTGGAAGCTAAGGAGAGGGGGCAGAGGAGATTCACCAGGACACTGCCTGAATCAGGAAAAAAACAAGTCTTTATGGGGCAAGGTTCGCAGAGCTGGGACTTTTCTCATTGGAGAATGATAGAGGTCGACAAGATTCTGAGAGGCATCGATAGGGTGGACGGTCAGCACCTGTTTCCAGGGCAGGATCGACAAACATCAGAGGACATGCATACAAAGTGGAGGGAGAGAAGTTTAGGGGAGACGTCAGAGGTAAATTTTAAAACAGAGAATAGAGAGAGACAAGAAAGAGGGAGGGATGAGAGGGAAAGAGACAAGGAGATGAGGAGAGGGGGATAGAGGGGAGGAAGAGAAGATGGGACTGGAAGGGGAGGGAAGGGGGTGAGAGATGGAAGACATTTCAAAGACAGAGGGTTCTGAGTGTGAGGAGGGAAGGGTGATTTATCAGCGGGGTCTGCACTGTGCTGTGATATTGATGGGTCGGCACAACATCATTGGCTTAAGGCCTCTGCAATGTCGCCTCCCTTTCCTGGGAGTGGAGAGGGGAAGGTGAGTGTTGGGGATCTTGCCCCCTTACCAGTATGGGGTTCCGACGAAGGAGTTGGCTGGCGTGTGGCGGGAGGCGCTGCCGAAGTCAGCCAGCTTCACGTCACCTGGTTCTGCCAGCAAGACGTTACTGGCCTTGACGTCCCTGGGGAAGAAGGGAGGAGTGGTCACCGACTGCACGGGTCTCCCGTCAGCTCCTGGGAATCTACCCTCCTTCTCCCTTCCCATGTTCACCCCTCTCTCTCCCCCCACCCCCCCCCCCTCTCTAGATCTCCCCTCTCCCTTGTTCTCTCTTCTTGGAGGACTCCCCACTTTCTTCCAGAGGTTTCCCCTCCCCTCTCTTTCCCTGGAGGACTCCCCCTCTCCCTCTCTTTCCCCAGAGGTCTTTCCTTCCCCCACCTCTCTTCCCGGAAGGCTCCCTCTCCCCAGAGGTCTCCCCTTTCCCTCTCTCTCCCCCCCTGGAGGGCTCCCCTCTCCCCCTCTCTCCCCGGAGGGCTCCCTTCTCCCTCTCCAGGTGTCCATTGATTACCTGTGGATGATGTGGTGAGAGTGAAGATATGTCAGGCCTCGCAGAGCTCCTTGGGTAATAGCCGCGATCTCCTCCTCCTGCAGAGGCTTCCGGTGAACTGGGGGGGGGGCAAGGAGAGACCGTCAGTGCAGGAGAGAAGTGGGAGTGAGGGGAGGAAGAGAGAGGGGGAGGGAAAGGGGGTGAGGGAGAGCGGCGGGGAAGGAGAGAGAGAAGTGGGGAGGGAGAAAGGGGAGGAAAGTGAGGGGGAGGATGGGAGGGGGAGAGGGAGGTTCACTCACCCTCCAGAAGGTCGGACGCAGATGCCAGACAGAACTCCATCACCAGCTGGAAAGAGAGGGGATGACAGTGTCGCAGTGGGGGTGATGTTGCACGGGGGAGGTCGCTGGAGGAAGGGTGGTCTTCATGATAGGGAGGAGGGTCTGTGGGAGGGAGGAGGATTCTACGGGGAGGGATCTTGGGCGGAGGGAGCCAGTTCTCCAGGGAAAGGGCTCCGTAGAAGGCAGGGGGGGCTTCAGGATAGGAAAGGGGGGTCTTCGGCAGGGTGGGGGGGTGGGCTTCGGGTGAAGGGGTGCTTTGTGGGAGGGGGAATACCCACCCAGGCGGCTCGCCCTGCAGGTAGCAGCCCCGGAAGCGGACAGTGTTGGGATGATGCAGGATCCGCAGGAACTTCACCTCCTTCACGATGTCCCGCCACCGCTGGAGATTGGAGACAAAGCAGGCACGTCAACATGGGTCCAGATGCAAGGACTCTGGCACACGTTTCATCTCCCCACATCCTTCTCCGAAGCACAGGCTCATGCCCTTTCCCAGGCAGGGGAGATGAGTGACAGGTCTCTGAAATACAGTCCTCTGCGAAAAAACACAGGACCATATACAGACCCTCAGGGATAAAACACAGGTTGATGCACAGTCCCTCAGGGGATGAAACACAGATCGATACACAGTCCCTTATGGAATGAAACACAGGTTGATATACAGTCCAGGAGAAAATATAGGATGATACTCAGTCCATCAGAAATGAAACACAGATGAATAAATGTATTCCATTAGAAAAAATAACATATAGTTTAAGAAATAATATTGAAATATTCGAACAAGTATGGGAGCCTTACATTAAATACAATAGCGAAAACCTACCGGGAACAAACATTACCTAAGTTGATGGAAGGAGAAGAAAAGAAAAGAATGGACTCAGTAGAATTTCTGGTGTATTTTTGTTGAATGACAACATTGTCTGACTGGCTTAATGCAACCTAGATTGTATACCTAAAATGGATGAGAGGGGGGTGGGGGGGTGGCTTGGGAGGAGGGAGGTGGGGGGGAAGAAAAAGACACTGTATATGTGTGAAAAAGAAAAAGTGTATATCATGGCTAACGTGATTTATGGTGTGAAAAATAAAAAATTTTAAAAAAAAAGAAGAAATGAAACACAAAATGACACAGTCCCTCCAAAACAATAAACAGACCCTCAGAGGATGAAACACGAGACAATCTAGTCCTTCAGGAGGGATACGCAGGATGATACACAGCTCTCAGGGGAGGAAAACACAGGAAGATACAGATTCTGGCAGGAATGAAACAGGATTAGACACAGCCCCTCAGAGATGAAACACAGGACGATACACAGTCTGTCAGGGTATGAAACACATCCCTCAGGGTACACCTTGCAGTGCCATACAGTCTTTCAGGCGGTGAAACACGTGACAATAAACAGACCCTCAGTAGAGGAAACACAGGATGATACACATCCCCCAGGGGATGAAACACAGGACAATAAACACCATATAATTATAGCACGGAGACAGGCCATCTCAGCCCTTCTAGTCCGCACCGAACCAAGCCCTCTCCTCTGGACCCACCTCCCTGCATCCTGCCCATACCCTTCCATTCCCCTCCCATCCATATCCTATCCAATTTTTCCTTAAATGACAAAATGGACCCTGCCGCCACTACTTTCCCGGAAGCTCATTCCATATAGCCACCTCTCTCTGAATGAAGAAGTTCCCCCTCATGTTATTTCTAAACTTTGCCCTTAACCCATGACCTCTTGTTTCAGTCTCTCCTACCTCAAGGGGAAGAGCCTATTCACATCAACTCTATCTATCCCCCTCATAATCTTAAATACCTCCATCCCCCCAATCTTCTACGCCCCAGGAAATAAAGACCTAATTTGTATAATCTTTCTTTGTTGTCTCGATTCTGAAACCCAGGTAACATTTTCATAAATCTTCTCTGCACCCTCTCTATCTTTAATGTAATCCTTCCTATAATTTGGGGACCAGAACAGCACACAGTATTCCAAATTTGGCCTCACCAATATTTTAGTTGAGGAAACACAGGATGATACACAGACCTTCAAGTTACACCATGCAGGATGAGAAACAACTGCCAATACACCCTCCGTCAGTGGACAGAACACAGGACAAAACTGTTCCCTGATACACAGTCCCTGAGGATTCTCAATACAAAGCCAAAATCCCTCTGGGGATGCAACACAGGATGTGGTCCACAGTTTCTCAAGGGAACACAACACAGGGCCCCAATACACAAGCGCAGGTGGACATGTCCCTGAAATGCAGTCCATTGTGGAAGAGAGTGCTCCCAAAACACAGTCTCTTCAAGGTCACACGCAGAATGCCAGGAGACACATCTAAGACCCCCCAATACACATCCACCTCAAAGACACAAGGTATCGCCTGGATACACAGCCCACCACCCTCTCCCCACCACATCCATTAAATGCAGACCTTGTGTGCCATACTCAGTGCATTGTCTCCCCCTGTATGACACCTTCTTAATCGCCACTGCCTCCCCGGTCCGAACATCGCGACCCTGGGGTGGGTGGGAGAGAGACAAGAGTGAGAGTCATGCAAAATACTACCCTGTGAGAGTAGGATGCGTAGAGAGAGTGCAAGCGAGGAGGGGAGGGGGAAGAGAGAGACGGAGGGAGGGGAGAAAGGGGAGAGAGAAAAAGGGAGAGTGGGGAGTGAGAGGGAGGTGGGGGAGTGAGGTGGGAGGAGAGAAAGAGTGGGAAGGAGAGGGAAAGAGAGAGGAAGAGGGGAAGAGAGGGGAGGGAAAGGGAGAGAAGTAGAGGAAAGGAGGGAGGGGGGAAAGGAGGGGAGGGGGGAAGGGAGAGGGGAAGAGGGGAAGAGGGGGAGGGGAAGAGGGGGAGGGGAAGAGGGGGAGGGGAAGAGGGGGAGGGGAAGAGGGGGAGGGGAAGAGGGAGAGGGGAAGAGGGAGAGGGGAAGAGGGGGAGGGGAAGAGGGGGAGGGGAAGAGGGGGAGGGGAAGAGGGAGAGGGGAAGAGGGAGAGGGGAAGAGGGAGAGGGGAAGAGGGAGAGGGGAAGAGGGTGGGGGGGGAGTGGGAAAGAGGGTGGGAGGGGAGTGGGAAAGAGGGTGGGGGGAGTGGGGAAGAGGGTGGGAGGGGAGGGGAAGAGGGTGGAGGGGAGGGGAAGAGGGTGGGAGGGGAGGGGAAGAGGGTGGGAGGGGAGGGGAAGAGGGTGGGAGGGGAGGGGAAGAGGGGAGGGGAGGGAAGAGGGGAGGGGAGGGGAAGAGGGGAGGGGAGGGGAAGAGGGTGGGAGGGGAGGGGAGGGGAAGAGGGTGGAGGGGAGGGGAGGGGAAGAGGGTGGAGGGGAGGGGAGGGGGAAGAGGGTGGGAGGGGAGGGGAGGAGGGTGGGAGGGGAGGGGAAGAGGGTGGGAGGGGAGGGGGAAGAGGGTGGGAGGGGAGGGGGAAGAGGGTGGGAGGGGAGGGGGAAGAGGGTGGGAGGGGAGGGGGAAGAGGGTGGGAGGGGGAGGGGAAGAGGGTGGGAGGGGTGGGGGAAGAGGGTGGGAGGGGAGGGAAGAGGGTGGGAGGGGAGGGAAGGGGGAGTGGGGATAGGGTGGGAGGTGAGGGGGGAGGAGGGTAGGAGGAAGAGGGTAGGAGGGGAGGGGGAAGAGGGTAGGAGGGGAGGGGGAAGAGGGTAGGAGGGGAGGGGGAAGAGGGTAGGAGGGGAGGGGGAAGAGGGTGCCAGGAGAAGAGGGTGGGGGAAAGAGGGTGGAGGGAAGAGGGTGGGGGGAAGAGGGTGGGGGAAGAGGGTAGAGAGGAAGAGGGTGGGGGAAGAGGGTGGAGGGAAAGAGGGTGGGGAAGGGGGTGGGGGGAAAGAGCAAGGGGATGGAAGTGGGTGGGGGTATAAAAGAGGATGGGGAAGGAAGTGGGAGGGGGTGGAAAGAGGATGGGGAAGGAAGTGGGAGGGGTGGAAAGAGGATGGGGAAGGAAGTGGGTGGGGGTGGAAAGAGGATGGGGAAGGAAGTGGGTGGGTGGGGAAGGAAGTGGGTGGGTGGGGGGAAGTGGATGGGGAAAGAAGTGGGTGGGGGGGAAGTGGAAGGGGAAGGAAGTGGGTGGGTGGGTGGAAGGGGAAGGAAGTGGGTGGGTGGGTGGGTGGGTGGGTGGAAGGGGAAGGAAGTGGGGTGGGTGGGTGGGGGGAAGTGGAAGGGGAAGGAAGTGGTTGGGGGTGGAAAGAAGATGAGGAAGTGGGTGGGGGCAGAAAGAGGATGAGGAGGTGGGTGGGGGTGGAAAGAGGATGAGGAGGTCGGGTGGGGGTGGAAAGAGGATTAGGAGGTGGGTGGGGGGTGGAAAGAGGATGGGGAAGTGGGTGGGGGTGGAAATAGGATGGGGAAGTGGGTGGGGGTGGAAATAGGATGGGGAAGTGGGTGGGGGTGAAATAGGATGGGGAAGTGGGTGGGGGTGGAAAGAGTATGGGGAAGTGGGTGGGGGTGGAAAGAGTATGGGGAAGTGGGTGGGGGTGGAAAGAGGATGGGAAGGAAGTGGGCTGGGGGTGAGTGGGTGGGGGGATATATGGTGAGGGGGAGAGGGTGTGTGAGAAGTGGGAAGGGAGGGATGTTGTGTGAGGTTTGAATAGGAATCTGTGGGCAGGGTTCACTCACAAAGTATACCGCCCCAAAGCTGCCATGCCCGATCTCCCGGAGGTCGGTAAAGATTTCCCCAGGATCCTCCTGGTCGAAGACCCTCTCGGCTCCCCCTCCTCCGTCTGGGTTGCATGGTCCCCCCCTCCCTCGGTCCAGACGGACCGCGGGGGAGGGGTCACCGAGTCCCCCTGCTGCCAGTCACCACGGAATCTGAGGAGAGGAAGATGTTGTGTATTGGGGTGAGATAACCCCCCCCTCTTCCCATTTCTCTTTCCCCCTATCACCTCTCTCCCCTCTCCCTTCCTCTTCTCCTACCCCTAACCCTTTCTCACCCCATCCATTTTTATCCCCTGCCCTATCCGCATCCCCTCTCACCCTTTCTCTCTCCCCACCCCCTTCACTCTCCCCTTCTCCACCACTTGCCCTTTATCTCTCCCTTCCCCCTTATCTCATCTTCCCCTCTCCCACAGCCTCCCCTATCCCCTCTCCCACCCTTTCTCTCCCCCTACCCCCTCTCCCACCCTTTCTCTCCCCTTCCCCTCTCCCACCCTTTCTCTCCCCTTCCTTCTCCCACCCTTTCTCTCCCCCTTCCCCTCTCCCACCCTTTCTCTCTCTTCCCTCTCTCCCCATATCTTTCTCCTCCTCTCACCTCTTCCCCCTCCTTTCTCTCTCCCCTTCCCCAACACCCACCCTTTCTCTCTCCCTCCCACCCCTCCCCTTTCTCCCTCTCCCACCCTTTCCCCTTCCCCCTCTCCCACCCTTTCTCTCCCCTTCCCCCCTCTCCCACCCTTTCCCTCCCCTTCCCCTCTTCCACCCTTCCTCTCTCCCCTTCTCCTTACTTTCTCCTCTCCCACCTTTCCCCTTACTCTCTCCCACCATTTCTCTCCCCTTCTCCCTCTCTCACTCTCCTCTCTCCCACCCTTTCTATCCCCTTCCCCCTCACTCTCCCATTCCACCTCTCATTTCTCTCTACCCCCCACCCTCTCTCTCCCCTTCCCCTCTCCCCTACACCCATCCTTCCCCTCCCTCCCCCTTACCCCTCTCCCACCCTTCCTCTCTCCCTTTCCTCCTCTCCTACCCTTTCTCCCTCCCCTTCCCCCCTCTCCCACCATTCTCTCTCCCCTTCCCCCTCTCCCATTCCTCTCCCCTCCCCCACTCTCTCCTCTCCCACCCTTCCCCTCACCCCCTCTCCCACCCTTTCTCCCTCCCCTTCCCCCTCTCCCACCCTTTCTCCCTCCCCTTCCCCTCTCCCACCCTTTCTCCCTCCCCTTCCCCTCTCCCACCCTTTCTCCCTCCTCTCCCACCCACCCTTTCTCACTCTCCTTCTTTTCCCCGACCCCTTCTCCTCTCCTCCCCCCCCCCCCCCCCCCCCGCCCTCACCCTCCAGACCGCAACACTTCCGGCCTCCCGTGGCCCGCTCCGGACTCCCTTCCGGCCATCCCACTCTCACCGCCGTCCCCCGGATGCTCAGCTTCCGGTGGGACCTACCGGTCCGTCCGACCTTCCCTTCCCCGGGGTTGGAGTCAGTGCAGGACGCTGCGTTCCTTTCTTCCCCCGTCTACCTCTTCTCCCCAATCTCTCTTTCGCCCCTGCCCTCACTTTCTCTTCTTCCCCTCCCCTCCCTCCCTTTCCACCTTCCCCCTTCTTCCCCTCTCATCTCTTCCCATTCACTTGCCCTTCTCCCGCCTACCCCTTTATCTCCCCCCTTTCCTTCTCCCTACCTTTCCATCCCATCTCCTACACTTTCGATCCCCTCTCAACTCTTTCCGTTCCCACCTCCATCATGCCCTCTCCCACATCCCTCTCTGATCCCTAATTGAGGAGGATTCATTGAGAGATGGGAAGGGGGTGGTTTTGGGATGCTTCATCTGGGCTCATACTCACCCAATGAATGGTGGAGGTCCCGGGGAGCGTGGTAGAGCAGAGGGATCCGCGAGAGTGTGGTAGAGTGGAGGGATCTGGGGGAGCGTGGTAGAGCGGAGAACTCCAGGAGTCTCCAATGACTCTCTCTACCACTCTCACCGTAGTGTGGTTTGACCTCAGATCAGTTTCACTGCAACTGTACCCACATCGTGACGCATCTGACCAGGACACTCTCAATAGATCTCTTGTAGGTTGACATGATGGTGGCCAGTAGCCTTGTCCACCTCAGTCTTCTCAGGAAGTGCAGACCCTGTTGCGAGCTTTGATAAGGGAAAATCTTAGGAACTTCAGCTTCCAAGGTTGACTTGGTTTGAGAAGTTGATTACAGAAAATTTAAAGAAAGAATTTATATCAGAAATCTTTGCGTTACTGCAACAAAAGATGAACAAATGGGAGGAGTTACAGCTTTTTATCTCGGAGGAAGATTGGGTAAAGATGTGTGAAGCAGGTGTAACCAGGTTGACTAATATGAGATATAGTTGGGTTAATTATAACTTTTTGCATCTGTAATATTGACACCGGAGAAATTAAAACTATAAGGTTTTAGGAATTCAGATTTGTTTTCAGCGTGGAAGACAGAAAGGGATGTTTTTTGCACTCAGTTTGGTCTTGTGAAAAGATGCAAAGTTTTTGGATGAAGATCAGGGAATTTTTGGAACATTTGCACAACATTAGTTGACCCATTATTTTTCTTAATGGAATATGTGACGAATTTAAAAGTGGGTTTAAAATTGGACAAGTTTCAAATTGCATTCAGTCGCTTGGTTCCATTCATGGCTAGAAAATGTATAACGGTAACATGGAAAGATGACGTAGAGATAAATATTCAAAGATGGCACAATGAGTTGAGATCTTGTATTTATTTAGAAAAAAAATAACCAATAATTTACATAATAATTACTTTTTTACCAAAATGTGGGAACAATATTTAACATATATGAATGTGATGGTGCACTCTCTCATGGTGAACCGGCCCCACGTGTAATGGCAGCCTTGGGAAGGGGATGCTTTTAGGGTTTCTCCCTGCCTTGTCTCCTGCCCAGTGCATGCCTGGGCCTCTATTATGATGTCACCAAGCATGTGGTGACTGAGCTCACGCTGCCCTTCAAGGGACACGCGCTGAATTTGAATAAAAACAGTCGTTAATGACTTTCAACGTGGTGGATGAGTCTTTCTTGGCTGTGTCCAGCTCTACATTGGTGACCCCGTTGAGTCCAGATGCCTCTCTGGTCTCAAGAACATGGATCCAGCCAAGATCAAAACCATTGCCATCAAACTGCCTCCCTTTTGGACTCATCACCTGCGTACGTGGTTCGGGCAGATGGAGGCACAATTTCAACTGAGGAACATTTCAGCAGACACTACAATGTTCTATCACATCATGAGCATGCTGGATGAAGAAACAGCAGCCAGGGTGGATGATCTAATACACAACCCACTGGCTGAGGGTAAATATCCTGCCTTCAAGAACCTGCTCCTTGGCACTTTCGGGCTCTCCCCTCAGCAGCGTGCCTCCAGGCTCCTGCACTTCGACGGGCTTGGGGACCAAGCACACATTGGCTCTATTGGACGAGATGCTGGTGCTGGTGGAGGATCACAAACCTTGTTTCTTATTCTGTTGGATCTTCATTGAGCAGATGCCCGGGGACATCCAACTACTCCTAGCAGGTTGCACGACCAAGAGCCAGCCGGCTGCATCACTCCCCCAAGCACAAGGCGGAGGAGCACCATTCCACCTGGTGCTTTTACTATCAGCGCTGGGGAGCGCAAGCTCGTAAGTGCCAACAACTGTGTGACTACCAGGGAAACGACCTTGCCAGCCGCTGTTGATGGCTGCGACAGCTGGCCACGTTGACAGCCTCCTTCACATTACCAAAAAGTCCACCAGCCAGTGTTTCCTGGTGGACACAGGAGGGGAGCTAAGCATCCTGCCCCCATCACATAGGAACATAGAAAGTAGGAACAGGAGTAGACAAAAATGGCCCATCAAGCCTGCTCCGCCATTCAATACAATCATGGCTGATCTAATTTATGACCTAACTCCATCTACCTGCCTTCTCCCCATATCCCCTAATTCCTCTATCATGTAAAAATTTATCTAACCGAATTTTAAATATGTTTAATGAGGCAGCCTCAACCACTTCCCTGGTTAGAGAATTCCAAACATTCACTACTCTCTGGGAAAAACTATTTTTCCTCATCTCTGTCCTAAATCTACTCCCCGAATCTTGAGACTGTGTCCTCTCGTTTTAGTTTCCCCCGGCCAGCTCAAAAACCTTCCTACATCTATCCTATCTATACCCTTCATAATCCTATATGTTTCAATAAGATCTCCTCTCATTCTTCTGAACTCGAGCGAATACAATCCTAGATGATTTAATCTTTCATCATAAGTCAACCCCTTCATCCCAGGGATCAACCTAGTAAACCTCCTCTGGACCGTCTCCAAAGCCAGTATATCCTTCCTCAAATATGGAGACCAGAACTGGACACAGTACTCCAGGTGCGGTCTCACCAGTACCTTATACAGTTGCAACATTACCTCACTACTCCTGAATTCAGTTCCTCTAGCGATGAAGGCCAACATTCCATTTGCCTTCTTAATAACCTGCTGCACCTGCAACCTAACTTTTTGCAATTCCCAAGCACTCCCAAGTCCTCTGCACAACAGCATGCTGTAGTTTTTCACCCTTTAAGTAATATTCAGCTCTTTTATTTTTCTTGCCAAAGTGGATACCTCACACTTACTAACATTGTACTCCATCTGCCAGACCTTTGCCCACTCATCCAGCTTAACTATATCCCTCTGCAGACTCTCCGCATCCTCATTACTATTTGCTCTTCCACTCAATTTGGTGTCATCCGCAAACTTGGCTACACCACATTTTGTCCCCTCCTCCAAGTCATCAATGTAAATTATGAACAATTGTGGGCCTAACACTGACCCCCTGCGGCACCCCACTTACCACTCTCTGTCAACCTGAAAAACTCCCATTTATCCCGACTCTCTGCCTCCTGTCAGACAACCAATTTTCAATCTAGGCAATATACTTCCCCGGACTCCACTTTCCTGTAACTTACTGATAAGTCTCTTGTGCGGCACCTTATCAAGCACTTTCTGGAAATCCAAATATTCAACATCAACCTGTTCACCTCTATCCACCGCACCCATTATATCCTCAAAGAATCCTAAAAAGTTGTCAAACAAGATCTTCCCTTTCTAAAACCATGCTGCGTCTGCCTGATTGAATCCTTACGTTCCAAAAGTTTCACTATTTCATCTTTAATGACGGCTTCAAGCATTTTTCCAACTACAGATGTCAAGCTAATTGGCCGATAATTTCCAGTCTTCTGCCTACATCCCTTCTTAAAATGTGGCGTGAGATTCGCTGTCTTCCAGTCTCCCGGGACCTGCCCAGAATCCAAGGAATTTTTGGTATATGACTACCAATGCATCAACTATAACTTCTGCCATTTCCTTCAGAACCCTTGGATGCATATCATCAGGACCAGGTGATTTGTCTGGCTTTAGTCCCATTAGTTTCTTGAGACATGCACCCAATCTCGTGGTCCCACCCTGTGGGCAGCCAACATTTCCACTATCAAGACCTTCAGTACCACGGTGCAGATCCAGATAGGGAGAGAAAAATTTTGCTGGAAGTTCATGTTAGCCTCAGTGGGTACTGTGTTGTTAGGGGCCGACTTCCTGAGGGCACGTGGACTGTTGGTCGACATGAAGGGCAAGAGGCTGGTCAATGCCTTGCACCTTCCATTCAGTGTACCTGGATGCCACGAATGCCTCCAGGCCCGAAATAATTGCCTCCAGGGATGAGTATTTGAATATATTCCAGGAGTTCCCCACCATCCTACAACTACATTTCAGTGCCAGCTTACCCCAGCACAGGGCATACCACCATATGTCCACACAGGACCCCCGCAGCACACCAAGTCCAGACAACTTCTAACCGAGAACCAAAGAAGGAGTATTCCCAGCTGCAGGAGTTTGGGATCATCCATCGCTCGGACGGCGCCTGGGCATCCCCTCTCCACATGGTCCCCAAATCCTCCAGGGGCTGGAGACCCTGCAGTGATTACCGGTGTTTGAACAATGCGACCACATCGGACAGGTACCCGGTTCCACACATTCAAGACTTCTCGGCCAATCTCCACGGTGCGCAAGTCTTCTCCAAGGTCGATCTGGTGTGGGGGTATCATCAGATCCCAGTTCACCCCGAGGACATCGGCAAGACAGCGATCATCACCCCCTTTGGCCTCTTTGAATTCCTGCGTATGCCTTTCGGCATACGCAGCCAGACTTTTCAGCGCCTCATGGGCGCAGTGGGTAGGGACTTGACTTTGTGTTTATCTACCTAGACAATATCCTTATCACCAGCCACAATTGCAAAGAAGCACAAGGCCCATCTCCCGTACTCTGTTTGCCGACTGGTGGAGTTTGGCCTAATGTCAACGTGGCCAAGTTCCAGTTCAGCAAGTAGACACTGCAGTTCCTGGGACACACCATCTTGGCAGCAGCCCCGATGCCAGAGAAGGTCGTGGCCATCCAGGGGTTCCCCAAACCAACCACCCTCAAGGGCCTGCAGGAGTTCATGGGGATTGTGAATTTTTATCATTGGTTCATCCCCAGCGCTGCCCGCCCCATGTGACCGCTGTTCGCACTGATCGCCACGAAGGAGAAAGTCCTGACCTGATCGGAGGAGGCAGAGACCACTTTTGACGCAACAAAGGAGGCCCTCACCACCACAACACTACTGGTTGTACATGGCGCTCTCGGTGGATGCCTCAGCCACGGCTGTATGAGGCGTATTTGAGCAGTGGCTCAATGGACAGTGGCGCCCGCTGGCCTTCTTTAGCAAACAGCTGTGTCCATCGGAGCTCAAGTACAGCACTTTCGACCAAGAGCTCCTAGCGCTGTACCTGGCCATCTGCCACTTTCGATACTTTCTGGAGGGCAGGCCCTTCACGGTGTACATTGACTACAAGCCCCTCACACAGCCACTTGCAATGGTCAATGATCAGTGGTTGGCTCGCCAGGAACGCCATCTCTCCTAGGTATTGAAGTTCACCACCGACATCTGGCACAGGGCAAGCAAAAACAACATCATGGGGGATGCGCTCTCTCATCCAGTGATCAATTCTCTCGCCCCCCCAGCCTTGACTACACACAGTTGGCACAGGCCCAGAAGCTGGACAGAGATACAGGCTCTCTGGACTGCCATCTCTGGCCTTGAACTCCAGGATATTCAATTGCCCAATAGCCCAGACACGCTGTTCTGCAACGTCTCCACTGGCTCACCATGCCACAGAGGAGGTTGAGGGTTTTCAGCTTGGTCCATGACCTAGTCCACCCCTCGGTGAAGACTTCAGTGTGAATGGTGGCAGAGCAGTTTGTGTGGCACGGGCTCAAAAAGGTGGTTGAGACGGTGAGGAACTGCACCAGGTGTCTGGCCTCCAAAGTCCACCAGCATACGCAGGCCTCAATCCAGCAATTCAACCCGGTGGTGCTGAGATTTCAGTTCATCTACGTTGATGTCATAGGCTCCCTACCGGTGTCCAGAGGAGTGTGCTACTTTCTCACAAGTCGATCGGACCACGAGATGGCCAGAAGCTGTTCACAATCAAAGAGGCTTCTGGAGAGATGTGCATCAGGAACCTAGTCTGCCATTGGATTGCTAGATTTGGAGTTCCAGCACACATCACCAGTGACAGGGGCCGCCCAGTTCACCTCCACACTCTGGGCTCAGCTGGTCAACCTCCTGGGGGTTAAACTCCACCAAACCACAGCCTACCACCGCAAGCAAATGGTTTGGTGGAGAGGTTTCAGTCATCTGAAATCCACCCTCATGGCTCACCTCACCAGCCCAGCCTGTGCAGTCAAACTGCCCTGGGTCCTCCTCAGCATCAGAACAGTACCCAAGGAGGACCTACAGGTGTCTTCTGTGGAACTGGTCTATGGCGCACCGTTCTCACTGCCTGGCGAGTTCTTTGATCTGGAGCCCGTCACATCCAAGCACGCGAACCTTTTGGTGAATCTCTGTCATTGCTAGCCCCCTGCCTCCCTCGCATTCATGGCGTCCAGCCAACACACTGTCCGAGCTGGACTCAGTGGAATTTGTATTTGTTTGGCATGGCA